>NW_026263311.1:0-207620 GCF_947179515.1 Apodemus sylvaticus
GTTGTAAGTCGAAACGCTTTCATGTTGCGTGTATGTCTAAGTGTGTAGCCTCAAAAGAGAAGGCACAGGACAGTTTTCTCTCGAAAGGATATGTAAGAATACCACTTCATAAGGAAATACAGTTTTGCAGAGTAAAGACATATACGTACGCATTGGAAATTCTTTACGAGAAGAAATAACGCATAGTACAAAATTAGCTTGTATCTCCTAAACTACACGTTGTATCTCGAAAAGAATTGTTGTGGCGTGTACGTCTTAACATGTAGCATCTAAAGAGAACCAAAAGAAGAATTTTCTTTCGTCAAAATTTTTCAGAAAATCACGTTTTAAGGAAATCCCGCATCGTGCGAAATTATCTTGTTTTTCCTAAACAACACGTTGTAAGTCGAAAAGCTTTCATGTTGCGTGTATGTCTAAGTGTGTAGCCTCAAAAGAGAAGGCACAAGACAGTTTTCTCTCGAAAGAATATGTAAGAATACCACTTCATAAGGAAATACAGTTTTGCAGAGTAAAGACATATACGTACGTATTGGAAACTCTTTACGAGAAGAAATAACGCATCGTACAAAATTAGCTTGTATCTCCAAAACTACACGTTGTAACTCGAAAAGAATTGTTGTGGCGTGTACGTCTTAACATGTAGCATCTAAAGAGAACCAAAAGGAGAATTTTCTTTCGTCAAAATTTTTCAGAAAATCACGTTTTAAGGAAATCCCGCATCGTGCGAAATTATCTTGTTTTTCCTAAACAACACGTTGTAAGTCGAAAAGCTTTCATGTTGCGTGTATGTCTAAGTGTGTAGCCTCAAAAGAGAAGGCACAGGACAGTTTTCTCTCGAAAGGATATGTAAGAATACCACTTCATAAGGAAATACAGTTTTGCAGAGTAAAGACATATACGTACGAATTGGAAACTCTTTACAAGAAGAAATAAAGCAAAGTACAAAATTAGCTTGTATCTCCAAAACTACATGCTGTATCTCGAAAAAAATTGTTGTGGCGTGTACGTCTTAACATGTAGCATCTAAAGAGAACCAAAAGGAGAATTTTCTTTCGTCAAAATTTTTCAGAAAATCACGTTTTAAGGAAATCCCGCATCGTGCGAAATTATCTTGTTTTTCCTAAACAACACGTTGTAAGTCGAAAAGCTTTCATGTTGCGTGTATGTCTAAGTGTGTAGCCTCAAAAGAGAAGGCACAGGACAGTTTTCTCTCGAAAGGATATGTAAGAATACCACTTCATAAGGAAATACAGTTTTGCAGAGTAAAGACATATACGTACGTATTGGAAACTCTTTACGAGAAGAAATAACGCATCGTACAAAATTAGCTTGTATCTCCAAAACTACACGTTGTAACTCGAAAAGAATTGTTGTGGCGTGTACGTCTTAACATGTAGCATCTAAAGAGAACCAAAAGGAGAATTTTCTTTCGTCAAAATTTTTCAGAAAATCACGTTTTAAAGAAATCCCGCATCGTGCGAAATTATCTTGTTTTTCCTAAACAACACGTTGTAAGTCGAAAAGCTTTCATGTTGCGTATATGTCTAAGTGTGTAGCCTCAAAAGAGAAGGCACATGACAGTTTTCTCTCGAAAGGATATGTAAGAATACCACTTCATAAGGAAATACAGTTTTGCAGAGTAAAGACATATACGTAAGCATTGGAAACTCTTTACGAGAAGAAATAACGCAAAGTGCAAAATTAGCTTGTATCTCCAAAACTACACGTTGTATCTCGAAAAGATTTATTGTGGCGTGTACGTCTTAACATGTAGCATCTAAAGAGAACCAAAAGGAGAATTTTCTTTCGTCAAAATTTTTCAGAAAATCACGTTTTAAGGAAATCCCGCATCGTGCGAAATTATCTTGTTTTTCCTAAACAACACGTTGTAAGTCGAAAAGCTTTCATGTTGCGTGTATGTCTAAGTGTGTAGCCTCAAAAGAGAAGGCACAGGACAGTTTTCTCTCGAAAGAATATGTAAGAATACCACTTCATAAGGAAATACAGTTTTGCAGAGTAAAGACATATACGTACGTATTGGAAACCCTTTACGAGAAGAAATAACGCATCGTACAAAATTAGCTTGTATCTCCAAAACTACACGTTGTAACTCGAAAAGAATTGTTGTGGCGTGTACGTCTTAACATGTAGCATCTAAAGAGAACCAAAAGGAGAATTTTCTTTCGTCCAAATTTTTCAGAAAATCACGTTTTAAGGAAATCCCACATCGTGCTAAATTATCTTGTTTTTCCTAAACAACACGTTGTAAGTCGAAAAGCTTTCATGTTGCGTGTATGTCTAAGTGTGTAGCCTCAAAAGAGAAGGCACAGGACAGTTTTCTCTCGAAAGGATATGTAAGAATACCACTTCATAAGGAAATACAGTTTTGCAGAGTAAAGACATATACGTACGCATTAGAAACTCTTTACGAGAAGAAATAACGCATAGTACAAAATTAGCTTGTATCTCCAAAACTACACGTTGTATCTCGAAAAGAATTGTTGTGGCGTGTACGTCTTCACATGTAGCATCTAAAGAGAACCAAAAGGAGAATTTTCTTTCGTCAAATTTTTTCAGAAAATCACGTTTTAAGGAAATCCCGCATCGTGCGAAATTATCTTGTTTTTCCTAAACAACACGTTGTAAGTCGAAAAGCTTTCATGTTGCGTGTATGTCTAAGTGTGTAGCCTCAAAAGAGAAGGCACAGGAGAGTTTTCTCTCGAAAGAATATGTAAGAATACCACTTCATAAGGAAATACAGTTTTGCAGAGTAAAGACATATACGTACGTATTGGAAACTCTTTACGAGAAGAAATAACGCATCGTACAAAATTAGCTTGTATCTCCAAAACTACACGTTGTAACTCGAAAAGAATTGTTGTGGCGTGTACGTCTTAACATGTAGCATCTAAAGAGAACCAAAAGGAGAATTCTTTCGTCAAAATTTTTCAGAAAATCACGTTTTAAGGAAATCCCGCATCGTGCGAAATTATCTTGTTTTTCCTAAACAACACGTTGTAAGTCGAAAAGCTTTCATGTTGCGTGTATGTCTAAGTGTGTAGCCTCAAAAGAGAAGGCGCAGGACAGTTTTCTCTCGAAAGAATATGTAAGAATACCACTTCATAAGGAAATACAGTTTTGCAGAGTAAAGACATATACGTACGTATTGGAAACTCTTTACGAGAAGAAATAACGCATCGTACAAAATTAGCTTGTATCTCCAAAACTACACGTTGTAACTCGAAAAGAATTGTTGTGGCGTGTACGTCTTAACATGTAGCATCTAAAGAGAACCAAAAGGAGAATTTTCTTTCGTCAAAATTTTTCAGAAAATCACGTTTTAAAGAAATCCCGCATCGTGCGAAATTATCTTGTTTTTCCTAAACAACACGTTGTAAGTCGAAAAGCTTTCATGTTGCGTATATGTCTAAGTGTGTAGCCTCAAAAGAGAAGGCACATGACAGTTTTCTCTCGAAAGGATATGTAAGAATACCACTTCATAAGGAAATACAGTTTTGCAGAGTAAAGACATATACGTAAGCATTGGAAACCCTTACGAGAAGAAATAACGCAAAGTACAAAATTAGCTTGTATCTCCAAAACTACACGTTGTATCTCGAAAAGATTTATTGTGGCGTGTACGTCTTAACATGTAGCATCTAAAGAGAACCAAAAGGAGAATTTTCTTTCGTCAAAATTTTTCAGAAAATCACGTTTTAAGGAAATCCCACATCGTGCGAAATTATCTTGTTTTTCCTAAACAACACGTTGTAAGTCGAAAAGCTTTCATGTTGCGTGTATGTCTAAGTGTGTAGCCTCAAAAGAGAAGGCACAGGACAGTTTTCTCTCGAAAGGATATGTAAGAATACCACTTCATAAGGAAATACAGTTTTGCAGAGTAAAGACATATACGTACGCATTGGAAATTCTTTCCGAGAAGAAATAACGCATAGTACAAAATTAGCTTGTATCTCCAAAACTACACGTTGTATCTCGAAAAGAATTGTTGTGGCGTGTACGTCTTAACATGTAGCATCTAAAGAGAACCAAAAGGAGAATTTTCTTTCGTCAAAATTTTTCAGAAAATCACGTTTTAAGGAAATCCCGCATCGTGCGAAATTATCTTGTTTTTCCTAAACAACACGTTGTAAGTCGAAAAGCTTTCATGTTGCGTGTATGTCTAAGTGTGTAGCCTCAAAAGAGAAGGCACAGGACAGTTTTCTCTCCAAAGGATATGTAAGAATACCACTTCATAAGGAAATACAGTTTTGCAGAGTAAAGACATATACGTACGTATTGGAAACTCTTTACGAGAAGAAATAACGCATAGTACAAAATTAGCTTGAATCTCCAAAACTACATGTTGTAACTCGAAAAGAATTGTTGTGGCGTGTACGTCTTAACATGTAGCATCTAAAGAGAACCAAAAGGAGAATTTTCTTTCGTCAAAATTTTTCAGAAACTCACGTTTTAAGGAAATCCCGCATCGTGCGAAATTATCTTGTTTTTCCTAAACAACACGTTGTAAGTCGAAAAGCTTTCATGTTGCGTGTATGTCTAAGTGTGTAGCCTCAAAAGAGAAGGCACAGGACAGTTTTCTCTCGAAAGGATATGTAAGAATACCACTTCATAAGGAAATACAGTTTTGCAGAGTAAAGACATATACGTACGAATTGGAAACTCTTTACAAGAAGAAATAAAGCAAAGTACAAAATTAGCTTGTATCTCCAAAACTACATGCTGTATCTCGAAAAGAATTGTTGTGGCGTGTACGTCTTAACATGTAGCATCTAAAGAGAACCAAAAGGAGAATACTTTCGTCAAAATTTTTCAGAAAATCACGTTTTAAGGAAATCCCTCATGGTGCGAAATTATCTTGTTATTCCTAAACAACACGTTGTAAGTCGAAAAGCTTTCATGTTGCGTGTATGTCTAAGTGTGTAGCCTCAAAAGAGAAGGCACAGGACAGTTTTCTCTCGAAAGGATATGTAAGAATACCACTTCATAAGGAAATACAGTTTTGCAGAGTAAAGACATATACGTACGCATTAGAAACTCTTTACGAGAAGAAATAACGCATAGTACAAAATTAGCTTGTATCTCCAAAACTACACGTTGTATCTCGAAAAGAATTGTTGTGGCGTGTACGTCTTAACATGTAGCATCTAAAGAGAACCAAAAGGAGAATTTTCTTTCGTCAAAATTTTTCAGAAAATCACGTTTTAAGGAAATCCCACATCGTGCGAAATTATCTTGTTTTTCCTAAACAACACGTTGTAAGTCGAAAAGCTTTCGTGTTGCGTGTATGTCTAAGTGTGTAGCCTCAAAAGAGAAGGCACAGGACAGTTTTCTCTCGAAAGGATATGTAAGAATACCACTTCATAAGGAAATACAGTTTTGCAGAGTAAAGACATATACGTACGCATTAGAAACTCTTTACGAGAAGAAATAACGCATAGTACAAAATTAGCTTGTATCTCCAAAACTACACGTTGTATCTCGAAAAGAATTGTTGTGGCGTGTACGTCTTAACATGTAGCATCTAAAGAGAACCAAAAGAAGAATTTCTTTCGTCAAAATTTTTCAGAAAATCACGTTTTAAGGAAATCCCGCATCGTGCGAAATTATCTTGTTTTTCCTAAACAACACGTTGTAAGTCGAAAAGCTTTCATGTTGCGTGTATGTCTAAGTGTGTAGCCTCAAAAGAGAAGGCACAGGACAGTTTTCTCTCGAAAGAATATGTAAGAATACCACTTCATAAGGAAATACAGTTTTGCAGAGTAAAGACATATACGTACGTATTGGAAACTCTTTACGAGAAGAAATAACGCATCGTAAAAAATTAGCTTGTATCTCCAAAACTACACGTTGTAACTCGAAAAGAATTGTTGTGGCGTGTACGTCTTAACATGTAGCATCTAAAGAGAACAAAAGGAGAATTTTCTTTCGTCAAAATTTTTCAGAAAATCACGTTTTAAGGAAATCCCACATCGTGCTAAATTATCTTGTTTTTCCTAAACAACACGTTGTAAGTCGAAAAGCTTTCATGTTGCGTGTATGTCTAAGTGTGTAGCCTCAAAAGAGAAGGCACAGGACAGTTTTCTCTCGAAAGGATATGTAAGAATACCACTTCATAAGGAAATACAGTTTTGCAGAGTAAAGACATATACGTACGCATTAGAAACTCTTTACGAGAAGAAATAACGCATAGTACAAAATTAGCTTGTATCTCCAAAACTACACGTTGTATCTCGAAAAGAATTGTTGTGGCGTGTACGTCTTCACATGTAGCATCTAAAGAGAACCAAAAGGAGAATTTTCTTTCGTCAAATTTTTTCAGAAAATCACGTTTTAAGGAAATCCCGCATCGTGCGAAATTATCTTGTTTTTCCTAAACAACACGTTGTAAGTCGAAAAGCTTTCATGTTGCGTGTATGTCTAAGTGTGTAGCCTCAAAAGAGAAGGCACAGGAGAGTTTTCTCTCGAAAGAATATGTAAGAATACCACTTCATAAGGAAATACAGTTTTGCAGAGTAAAGACATATACGTACGTTTTGGAAACTCTTTACGAGAAGAAATAACGCATCGTACAAAATTAGCTTGTATCTCCAAAACTACACGTTGTAACTCGAAAAGAATTGTTGTGGCGTGTACGTCTTAACATGTAGCATCTAAAGAGAACCAAAAGGAGAATTCTTTCGTCAAAATTTTTCAGAAAATCACGTTTAAAGAAATCCCGCATCGTGCGAAATTATCTTGTTTTTCCTAAACAACACGTTGTAAGTCGAAAAGCTTTCATGTTGCGTGTATGTCTAAGTGTGTAGCCTCAAAAGAGAAGGCACAGGACAGTTTTATCTCGAAAGGATATGTAAGAATACCACTTCATAAGGAAATACAGTTTTGCAGAGTAAAGACATATACGTACGCATTGGAAATTCTTTACGAGAAGAAATAACGCATAGTACAAAATTAGCTTGTATCTCCAAAACTACACGTTGTATCTCGAAAAGAATTGTTGTGGCGTGTACGTCTTAACATGTAGCATCTAAAGAGAACCAAAAGGAGAATTTTCTTTCGTCAAAATTTTTCAGAAAATCACGTTTTAAGGAAATCCCGCATCGTGCGAAATTATCTTGTTTTTCCTAAACAACACGTTGTAAGTCGAAAAGCTTTCATGTTGCGTGTATGTCTAAGTGTGTAGCCTCAAAAGAGAAGGCACAGGACAGTTTTCTCTCCAAAGGATATGGAAGAATACCACTTCATAAGGAAATACAGTTTTGCAGAGTAAAGACATATACGTACGTATTGGAAACTCTTTACGAGAAGAAATAACGCATAGTACAAAATTAGCTTGAATCTCCAAAACTACATGTTGTAACTCAAAAAGAATTGTTGTGGCGTGTACGTCTTAACATGTAGCATCTAAAGAGAACCAAAAGGAGAATTTTCTTTCGTCAAAATTTTTCAGAAACTCACGTTTTAAGGAAATCCCGCATCGTGCGAAATTATCTTGTTTTTCCTAAACAACACGTTGTAAGTCGAAAAGCTTTCATGTTGCGTGTATGTCTAAGTGTGTAGCCTCAAAAGAGAAGGCACAGGACAGTTTTCTCTCGAAATGATATGTAAGAATACCACTTCATAAGGAAATACAGTTTTGCAGAGTAAAGACATATACGTACGAATTGGAAACTCTTTACAAGAAGAAATAAAGCAAAGTACAAAATTAGCTTGTATCTCCAAAACTACATGCTGTATCTCGAAAAGAATTGTTGTGGCGTGTACGTCTTAACATGTAGCATCTAAAGAGAACCAAAAGGAGAATACTTTCGTCAAAATTTTTCAGAAAATCACGTTTTAAGGAAATCCCTCATGGTGCGAAATTATCTTGTTATTCCTAAACAACACGTTGTAAGTCGAAAAGCTTTCATGTTGCGTGTATGTCTAAGTGTGTAGCCTCAAAAGAGAAGGCACAGGACAGTTTTCTCTCGAAAGAATATGTAAGAATACCACTTCATAAGGAAATACACTTTTGAGAGTAAAGACATATACGTACGTATTGGAAACTCTTTACCAGAAGAAATAACGCATCGTACAAAATTAGCTTGTATCTCCAAAACTACACGTTGTAACTCGAAAAGAATTGTTGTGGTGTGTACGTCTTAACATGTAGCATCTAAAGAGAACCAAAAGGAGAATTTTCTTTCGTCAAAATTTTTCAGAAAATCACGTTTTAAAGAAATCCCGCATCGTGCGAAATTATCTTGTTTTTCCTAAACAACACGTTGTAAGTCGAAAAGCTTTCATGTTGCGTATATGTCTAAGTGTGTAGCCTCAAAAGAGAAGGCACATGACAGTTTTCTCTCGAAAGGATATGTAAGAATACCACTTCATAAGGAAATACAGTTTTGCAGAGTAAAGACATATACGTAAGCATTGGAAACTCTTTACGAGAAGAAATAACGCAAAGTACAAAATTAGCTTGTATCTCCAAAACTACACGTTGTATCTCGAAAAGATTTATTGTGGCGTGTACGTCTTAACATGTAGCATCTAAAGAGAACCAAAAGGAGAATTTTCTTTCGTCAAAATTTTTCAGAAAATCACGTTTTAAGGAAATCCCGCATCGTGCGAAATTATCTTGTTTTTCCTAAACAACACGTTGTAAGTCGAAAAGCTTTCATGTTGCGTGTATGTCTAAGTGTGTAGCCTCAAAAGAGAAGGCACAGGACAGTTTTCTCTCGAAAGGATATGTAAGAATACCACTTCATAAGGAAATACAGTTTTGCAGAGTAAAGACATATACGTACGCATTAGAAACTCTTTACGAGAAGAAATAACGCATAGTACAAAATTAGCTTGTATCTCCAAAACTACACGTTGTATCTCGAAAAGAATTGTTGTGGCGTGTACGTCTTAACATGTAGCATCTAAAGAGAACCAAAAGGAGAATTTTCTTTCGTCAAAATTTTTCAGAAAATCACGTTTTAAGGAAATCCCGCATCGTGCGAAATTATCTTGTTTTTCCTAAACAACACGTTGTAAGTCGAAAAGCTTTCATGTTGCGTGTATGTCTAAGTGTGTAGCCTCAAAAGAGAAGGCACAGGAGAGTTTTCTCTCGAAAGAATATGTAAGAATACCACTTCATAAGGAAATACAGTTTTGCAGAGTAAAGACATATACGTACGTATTGGAAACTCTTTACAAGAAGAAATAACGCATCGTACAAAATTAGCTTGTATCTCCAAAACTACACGTTGTAACTCGAAAAGAATTGTTGTGGCGTGTACGTCTTAACATGTAGCATCTAAAGAGAACCAAAAGGAGAATTTTCTTTCGTCAAAATTTTTCAGAAAATCACGTTTTAAGGAAATCCCGCATCGTGCGAAATTATCTTGTTTTTCCTAAACAACACGTTGTAAGTCGAAAAGCTTTCATGTTGCGTGTATGTCTAAGTGTGTAGCCTCAAAAGAGAAGGCACAGGAGAGTTTTCTCTCGAAAGAATATGTAAGAATACCACTTCATAAGGAAATACAGTTTTGCAGAGTAAAGACATATACGTACGTATTGGAAACTCTTTACGAGAAGAAATAACGCATCGTAAAAAATTAGCTTGTATCTCCAAAACTACACGTTGTAACTCGAAAAGAATTGTTGTGGCGTGTACGTCTTAACATGTAGCATCTAAAGAGAACCAAAAGGAGAATTCTTTCGTCAAAATTTTTCAGAAAATCACGTTTTAAGGAAATCCCGCATCGTGCGAAATTATCTTGTTTTTCCTAAACAACACGTTGTAAGTCGAAAAGCTTTCATGTTGCGTGTATGTCTAAGTGTGTAGCCTCAAAAGAGAAGGCACAGGACAGTTTTCTCTCGAAAGAATATGTAAGAATACCACTTCATAAGGAAATACAGTTTTGCAGAGTAAAGACATATACGTACGTATTGGAAACTCTTTACGAGAAGAAATAATGCATCGTACAAAATTAGCTTGTATCTCCAAAACTACACGTTGTAACTCGAAAAGAATTGTTGTGGCGTGTACGTCTTAACATGTAGCATCTAAAGAGAACCAAAAGGAGAATTTTCTTTCGTCAAAATTTTTCAGAAAATCACGTTTTAAAGAAATCCCGCATCGTGCGAAATTATCTTGTTTTTCCTAAACAACACGTTGTAAGTCGAAAAGCTTTCATGTTGCGTATATGTCTAAGTGTGTAGCCTCAAAAGAGAAGGCACATGACAGTTTTCTCTCGAAAGGATACGTAAGAATACCACTTCATAAGGAAATACAGTTTTGCAGAGTAAAGACATATACGTAAGCATTGGAAACTCTTTACGAGAAGAAATAACGGAAAGTACAAAATTAGCTTGTATCTCCAAAACTACACGTTGTATCTCGAAAAGATTTATTGTGGCGTGTACGTCTTAACATGTAGCATCTAAAGAGAACCAAAAGGAGAATTTTCTTTCGTCAAAATTTTTCAGAAAATCACGTTTTTAAGGAAATCCCGCATCGTGCGAAATTATCTTGTTTTTCCTAAACAACACGTTGTAAGTCGAAAAGCTTTCATGTTGCGTGTATGTCTAAGTGTGTAGCCTCAAAAGAGAAGGCACAGGACAGTTTTCTCTCGAAAGGATATGTAAGAATACCACTTCATAAGGAAATACAGTTTTGCAGAGTAAAGACATATACGTACGCATTGGAAATTCTTTACGAGAAGAAATAACGCATAGTACAAAATTAGCTTGTATCTCCAAAACTACACGTTGTATCTCGAAAAGAATTGTTGTGGCGTGTACGTCTTAACATGTAGCATCTAAAGAGAACCAAAAGGAGAATTTTCTTTTCGTCAAAATTTTTCAGAAAATCACGTTTTAAGGAAATCCCGCATCGTGCGAAATTATCTTGTTTTTCCTAAACAACACGTTGTAAGTCGAAAAGCTTTCATGTTGCGTGTATGTCTAAGTGTGTAGCCTCAAAAGAGAAGGCACAGGACAGTTTTCTCTCGAAAGAATATGTAAGAATACCACTTCATAAGGAAATACAGTTTTGCAGAGTAAAGACATATACGTACGTATTGGAAACTCTTTACGAGAAGAAATAACGCATCGTACAAAATTAGCTTGTATCTCCAAAACTACACGTTGTAACTCGAAAAGAATTGTTGTGGCGTGTACGTCTTAACATGTAGCATCTAAAGAGAACCAAAAGGAGAATTTTCTTTCGTCAAAATTTTTCAGAAAATCACGTTTTAAGGAAATCCCGCATCGTGCGAAATTATCTTGTTTTTCCTAAACAACACGTTGTAAGTCGAAAAGCTTTCATGTTGCGTGTATGTCTAAGTGTGTAGCCTCAAAAGAGAAGGCACAGGACAGTTTTCTCTCGAAAGGATATGTAAGAATACCACTTCATAAGGAAATACAGTTTTGCAGAGTAAAGACATATACGTACGCATTAGAAACTCTTTACGAGAAGAAATAACGCATAGTACAAAATTAGCTTGTATCTCCAAAACTACACGTTGTATCTCGAAAAGAATTGTTGTGGCGTGTACGACTTAACATGTAGCATCTAAAGAGAACCAAAAGGAGAATTTTCTTTCGTCAAAATTTTTCAGAAAATCACGTTTTAAGGAAATCCCGCATCGTGCGAAATTATCTTGTTTTTCCTAAACAACACGTTGTAAGTCGAAAAGCTTTCATGTTGCGTGTATGTCTAAGTGTGTAGCCTCAAAAGAGAAGGCACAGGAGAGTTTTCTCTCGAAAGAATATGTAAGAATACCACTTCATAAGGAAATACAGTTTTGCAGAGTAAAGACATATACGTACGTATTGGAAACTCTTTACAAGAAGAAATAACGCATCGTACAAAATTAGCTTGTATCTCCAAAACTACACGTTGTAACTCGAAAAGAATTGTTGTGGCGTGTACGTCTTAACATGTAGCATCTAAAGAGAACCAAAAGGAGAATTTTCTTTCGTCAAAATTTTTCAGAAAATCACGTTTTAAGGAAATCCCGCATCGTGCGAAATTATCTTGTTTTTCCTAAACAACACGTTGTAAGTCGAAAAGCTTTCATGTTGCGTGTATGTCTAAGTGTGTAGCCTCAAAAGAGAAGGCACAGGAGAGTTTTCTCTCGAAAGAATATGTAAGAATACCACTTCATAAGGAAATACAGTTTTGCAGAGTAAAGACATATACGTACGTATTGGAAACTCTTTACGAGAAGAAATAACGCATCGTAAAAAATTAGCTTGTATCTCCAAAACTACACGTTGTAACTCGAAAAGAATTGTTGTGGCGTGTACGTCTTAACATGTAGCATCTAAAGAGAACCAAAAGGAGAATTTTCTTTCGTCAAATTTTTCAGAAAATCACGTTTTAAGGAAATCCCGCATCGTGCGAAATTATCTTGTTTTTCCTAACAACACGTTGTAAGTCGAAAAGCTTTCATGTTGCGTGTATGTCTAAGTGTGTAGCCTCAAAAGAGAAGGCACAAGACAGTTTTCTCTCGAAAGGATATGTAAGAATACCACTTCATAAGGAAATACAGTTTTGCAGAGTAAAGACATATACGTACACATTGGAAACTCTTTACGAGAAGAAATAACGCAGAGTACAAAATTAGCTTGTATCTCCAAAACTACACGTTGTATCTCGAAAAGAATTGTTGTGGCATGTACGTCTTAACATGTAGCATCTAAAGAGAACCAAAAGGAGAATTTTATTTCGTCAAAATTTTTCAGAAAATCACGTTTTAAGGAAATCCCGCATCGTGCGAAATTATCTTGTTTTTCCTAAACAACACGTTGTAAGTCGAAAAGCTTTCATGTTGCGTGTATGTCTAAGTGTGTAGCCTCAAAAGAGAAGGCACAGGACAGTTTTCTCTCGAAAGGATATGTAAGAATACCACTTCATAAGGAAATACAGTTTTGCAGAGTAAAGACATATACGTACGCATTGAAACTCTTTACGAGAAGAAATAACGCATAGTACAAAATTAGCTTGTATCTCCAAAACTACACGTTGTATCTCGAAAAGAATTGTTGTGGCGTGTACGTCTTAACATGTAGCATCTAAAGAGAACCAAATGGAGAATTTTCTTTCGTCAAAATTTTTCAGAAAATCACGTTTTAAGGAAATCCCGCATCGTGCGAAATTATCTTGTTTTTCCTAAACAACACGTTGTAAGTCGAAAAGCTTTCATGTTGCGTGTATGTCTAAGTGTGTAGCCTCAAAAGAGAAGGCACAGGAGAGTTTTCTCTCGAAAGAATATGTAAGAATACCACTATAAGGAAATACAGTTTTGCAGAGTAAAGACATATACGTACGTATTGGAAACTCTTTACGAGAAGAAATAACGCATCGTACAAAATTAGCTTGTATCTCCAACACTACACGTTGTATCTCGAAAAGAATTGTTGTGGCGTGTACGTCTTAACAATGTAGCATCTAAAGAGAACCAAAAGGAGAATTTTCTTTCGTCAAAATTTTTCAGAAAATCACGTTTTAAGGAAATCCCGCATCGTGCGAAATTATCTTGTTTTTCCTAAACAACACGTTGTAAGTCGAAAAGCTTTCATGTTGCGTGTATGTCTAAGTGTGTAGCCTCAAAAGAGAAGGCACAGGACAGTTTTCTCTCGAAAGGATATGTAAGAATACCACTTCATAAGGAAATACAGTTTTGCAGAGTAAAGACATATACGTACGCATTGGAAACTCTTTACGAGAAGAAATAACGCAGAGTACAAAATTAGCTTGTATCTCCAAAACTACACGTTGTATCTCGAAAAGAATTGTTGTGGCGTGTACGTCTTAACATGTAGCATCTAAAGAGAACCAAAAGGAGAATTTTCTTTCGTCAAAATTTTTCAGAAAATCACGTTTTAAGGAAATCCCGCATCGTGCGAAATTATCTTGTTTTTCCTAAACAAC
This sequence comes from Apodemus sylvaticus, assembly GCF_947179515.1. Classification (NCBI taxonomy): domain Eukaryota; kingdom Metazoa; phylum Chordata; class Mammalia; order Rodentia; family Muridae; genus Apodemus; species Apodemus sylvaticus. The sequence continues at coordinate 13,931 of NW_026263311.1, forward strand.
ACGTTGTAAGTCGAAAAGCTTTCATGTTGCGTGTATGTCTAAGTGTGTAGCCTCAAAAGAGAAGGCACAGGAGAGTTTTCTCTCGAAAGAATATGTAAGAATACCACTTCATAAGGAAATACAGTTTTGCAGAGTAAAGACATATACGTACGTATTGGAAACTCTTTACGATAAGAAATAACGCATCGTACAAAATTAGCTTGTATCTCCAAAACTACACGTTGTAACTCGAAAAGAATTGTTGTGGCGTGTACGTCTTAACATGGTAGCATCTAAAGAGAACCAAAAGGAGAATTTTCTTTCGTCAAAATTTTTCAGAAAATCACGTTTTAAGGAAATCCCGCATCGTGCTAAATTATCTTGTTTTTCCTAAACAACACGTTGTAAGTCGAAAAGCTTTCATGTTGCGTGTATGTCTAAGTGTGTAGCCTCAAAAGAGAAGGCACAAGACAGTTTTCTCTCGAAAGGATATGTAAGAATACCACTTCATAAGGAAATACAGTTTTGCAGAGTAAAGACATATACGTACGCATTGGAAACTCTTTACGAGAAGAAATAACGCATAGTACAAAATTAGCTTGTATCTCCAACACTACACGTTGTATCTCGAAAAGAATTGTTGTGGCGTGTACGTCTTAACATGTAGCATAAAGAGAACCAAAAGGAGAATTTTCTTTCGTCAAAATTTTTCAGAAAATCACGTTTTAAGGAAATCCCGCATCGTGCGAAATTATCTTGTTTTTCCTAAACAACACGTTGTAAGTCGAAAAGCTTTCATGTTGCGTGTATGTCTAAGTGTGTAGCCTCAAAAGAGAAGGCACAGGACAGTTTTCTCTCGAAAGGATATGTAAGAATACCACTTCATAAGGAAATACAGTTTTGCAGAGTAAAGACATATACGTACGCATTGGAAACTCTTTACGAGAAGAAATAACGCAGAGTAAAAAATTAGCTTGTATCTCCAAAACTACACGTTGTATCTCGAAAAGAATTGTTGTGGCGTGTACGTCTTAACATGTAGCATCTAAAGAGAACGAAAAGGAGAATTTTCTTTCGTCAAAATTTTTCAGAAAATCACGTTTTAAGGAAATCCCGCATCGTGCGAAATTATCTTGTTTTTCCTAAACAACACGTTGTAAGTCGAAAAGCTTTCATGTTGCGTGTATGTCTAAGTGTGTAGCCTCAAAAGAGAAGGCACAGGACAGTTTTCTCTCGAAAGGATATGTAAGAATACCACTTCATAAGGAAATACAGTTTTGCAGAGTAAAGACATATACGTACGCATTGAAACTCTTTACGAGAAGAAATAACGCATAGTACAAAATTAGCTTGTATCTCCAAAACTACACGTTGTATCTCGAAAAGAATTGTTGTGGCGTGTACGTCTTAACATGTAGCATCTAAAGAGAACCAAAAGGCGAATTTTTCTTTCGTCAAAATTTTTCAGAAAATCACGTTTTAAGGAAATCCCGCATCGTGCGAAATTATCTTGTTTTTCGTAAACAGCACGTTGTAAGTCAAAAAGCTTTCATGTTGCGTGTAAGTCTAAGTGTGTAGCCTCAAAAGAGAAGGCACAAGACAGTTTTCCTCTCGAAAGGATATGTAAGAATACCACTTCATAAGGAAATACAGTTTTGCAGAGTAAAGACATATACGTACGCATTGGAAACTCTTTACGAGAAGAAATAACGCAGAGTACAAAATTAGCTTGTATCTCCAAAACTACACGTTGTATCTCGAAAAGAATTGTTGTGGCGTGTACGTCTTAACATGTAGCATCTAAAGAGAACGAATAGGAGAATTTTCTTTCGTCAAAATTTTCAGAAAATCACGTTTTAAGGAAATCCCGCATCGTGCGAAATTATTTTGTTTTTCCTAAACAACCCGTTGTAAGTCGAAAAGCTTTCATGTTGCGTGTATGTCTAAGTGTGTAGCCTCAAAAGAGAAGGCACAGGACAGTTTTCTCTCGAAAGGATATGTAAGAATACCACTTCATAAGGAAATACAGTTTTGCAGAGTAAAGACATATACGTACGCATTGGAAACTCTTTACGAGAAGAAATAACGCATAGTACAAAATTAGCTTGTATCTCCAAAACTACACGTTGTATCTCGAAAAGAATTGTTGTGGCGTGTACGCCTTAACATGTAGCTTCTAAAGAGAACCAAAAGGAGAATTTTCTTTCGTCAAAATTTTTCAGAAAATCACGTTTTAAGGAAATCCCGCATCGTGCGAAATTATCTTGTTTTTCCTAAACAACACGTTGTAAGTCGAAAAGCTTTCATGTTGCGTGTATGTCTAAGTGTGTAGCCTCAAAAGAGAAGGCACAGGACAGTTTTCTCTCGAAAGGATATGTAAGAATACCACTTCATAAGGAAATACAGTTTTGCAGAGTAAAGACATATACGTACGCATTGAAACTCTTTACGAGAAGAAATAACGCATAGTACAAAATTAGCTTGTATCTCCAAAACTACACGTTGTATCTCGAAAAGAATTGTTGTGGCGTGTACGTCTTAACATGTAGCATCTAAAGAGAACCAAAAGGAGAATTTTCTTTCGTCAAAATTTTTCAGATAATCACGTGTTAAGGAAATCCCGCATCGTGCGAAATTATCTTGTTTTTCCTAAACAACACGTTGTAAGTCGAAAGCTTTCATGTTGCGTGTATGTCTAAGTGTGTAGCCTCAAAAGAGAAGGCACAGGAGAGTTTTCTCTCGAAAGAATATGTAAGAATACCACTATAAGGAAATACAGTTTTGCAGAGTAAAGACATATACGTACGTATTGGAAACTCTTTACGAGAAGAAATAACGCATCGTACAAAATTAGCTTGTATCTCCAACACTACACGTTGTATCTCGAAAAGAATTGTTGTGGCGTGTACGTCTTAACATGTAGCATCTAAGAGAACCAAAAGGAGAATACTTTCGTCAAAATTTTTTCAGAAAATCACGTTTTAAGGAAATCCCTCATGGTGCGAAATTATCTTGTTATTCCTAAACAACACGTTGTAAGTCGAAAAGCTTTCATGTTGCGTGTATGTCTAAGTGTGTAGCCTCAAAAGAGAAGGCACAGGACAGTTTTCTCTCGAAAGAATATGTAAGAATACCACTTCATAAGGAAATACACTTTTGAGAGTAAAGACATATACGTACGTATTGGAAACTCTTTACCAGAAGAAATAACGCATCGTACAAAATTAGCTTGTATCTCCAAAACTACACGTTGTAACTCGAAAAGAATTGTTGTGGTGTGTACGTCTTAACATGTAGCATCTAAAGAGAACCAAAAGGAGAATTTTCTTTCGTCAAAATTTTTCAGAAAATCACGTTTTAAAGAAATCCCGCATCGTGCGAAATTATCTTGTTTTTCCTAAACAACACGTTGTAAGTCGAAAAGCTTTCATGTTGCGTGTATGTCTAAGTGTGTAGCCTCAAAAGAGAAGGCACAAGACAGTTTTCTCTCGAAAGGATATGTAAGAATACCACTTCATAAGGAAATACAGTTTTGCAGAGTAAAGACATATACGTACACATTGGAAACTCTTTACGAGAAGAAATAACGCAGAGTACAAAATTAGCTTGTATCTCCAAAACTACACGTTGTATCTCGAAAAGAATTGTTGTGGCATGTACGTCTTAACATGTAGCATCTAAAGAGAACCAAAAGGAGAATTTTATTTCGTCAAAATTTTTCAGAAAATCACGTTTTAAGGAAATCCCGCATCGTGCGAAATTATCTTGTTTTTCCTAAACAACACGTTGTAAGTCGAAAAGCTTTCATGTTGCGTGTATGTCTAAGTGTGTAGCCTCAAAAGAGAAGGCACAGGACAGTTTTCTCTCGAAAGGATATGTAAGAATACCACTTCATAAGGAAATACAGTTTTGCAGAGTAAAGACATATACGTACGCATTGAAACTCTTTACGAGAAGAAATAACGCATAGTACAAAATTAGCTTGTATCTCCAAAACTACACGTTGTATCTCGAAAAGAATTGTTGTGGCGTGTACGTCTTAACATGTAGCATCTAAAGAGAACCAAAAGGAGAATTTTCTTTCGTCAAAATTTTTCAGAAAATCACGTTTTAAGGAAATCCCGCATCGTGCGAAATTATCTTGTTTTTCCTAAACAACACGTTGTAAGTCGAAAAGCTTTCATGTTGCGTGTATGTCTAAGTGTGTAGCCTCAAAAGAGAAGGCACAGGAGAGTTTTCTCTCGAAAGAATATGTAAGAATACCACTATAAGGAAATACAGTTTTGCAGAGTAAAGACATATACGTACGTATTGGAAACTCTTTACGAGAAGAAATAACGCATCGTACAAAATTAGCTTGTATCTCCAACACTACACGTTGTATCTCGAAAAGAATTGTTGTGGCGTGTACGTCTTAACATGTAGCATCTAAAGAGAACCAAAAGGAGAATTTTCTTTCGTCAAAATTTTTCAGAAAATCACGTTTTAAGGAAATCCCGCATCGTGCGAAATTATCTTGTTTTTTCCTAAACAACACGTTGTAAGTCGAAAAAGCTTTCATGTTGCGTGATATGTCTAAGTGTGTAGCCTCAAAAGAGAAGGCACAGGACAGTTTTCTCTCGAAAGGATATGTAAGAATACCACTTCATAAGGAAATACAGTTTTGCAGAGTAAAGACATATACGTACGCATTGGAAACTCTTTACGAGAAGAAATAACGCAGAGTACAAAATTAGCTTGTATCTCCAAAACTACACGTTGTATCTCGAAAAGAATTGTTGTGGCGTGTACGTCTTAACATGTAGCATCTAAAGAGAACCAAAAGGAGAATTTTCTTTCGTCAAAATTTTTCAGAAAATCACGTTTTAAGGAAATCCCGCATCGTGCGAAATTATCTTGTTTTTCCTAAACAACACGTTGTAAGTCGAAAGCTTTCATGTTGCGTGTATGTCTAAGTGTGTAGCCTCAAAAGAGAAGGCACAGGAGAGTTTTCTCTCGAAAGAATATGTAAGAATACCACTTCATAAGGAAATACAGTTTTGCAGAGTAAAGACATATACGTACGTATTGGAAACTCTTTACGATAAGAAATAACGCATCGTACAAAATTAGCTTGTATCTCCAAAACTACACGTTGTAACTCGAAAAGAATTGTTGTGGCGTGTACGTCTTAACATGTAGCATCTAAAGAGAACCAAAAGGAGAATTTTCTTTCGTCAAAATTTTTCAGAAAATCACGTTTTAAGGAAATCCCGCATCGTGCGAAATTATCTTGTTTTTCCTAAACAACACGTTTGTAAGTCGAAAAAGCTTTCATGTTGCGTGTATGTCTAAGTGTGTAGCCTCAAAAGAGAAGGCACAAGACAGTTTTCTCTCGAAAGGATATGTAAGAATACCACTTCATAAGGAAATACAGTTTTGCAGAGTAAAGACATATACGTACGCATTGGAAACTCTTTACGAGAAGAAATAACGCATAGTACAAAATTAGCTTGTATCTCCAACACTACACGTTGTATCTCGAAAAGAATTGTTGTGGCGTGTACGTCTTAACATGTAGCATAAAGAGAACCAAAAGGAGAATTTTCTTTCGTCAAATTTTTCAGAAAATCACGTTTTAAGGAAATCCCGCATCGTGCGAAATTATCTTGTTTTTCCTAAACAACACGTTGTAAGTCGAAAAGCTTTCATGTTGCGTGTATGTCTAAGTGTGTAGCCTCAAAAGAGAAGGCACAGGACAGTTTTCTCTCGAAAGGATATGTAAGAATACCACTTCATAAGGAAATACAGTTTTGCAGAGTAAAGACATATACGTACGCATTGGAAACTCTTTACGAGAAGAAATAACGCAGAGTAAAAAATTAGCTTGTATCTCCAAAACTACACGTTGTATCTCGAAAAGAATTGTTGTGGCGTGTACGTCTTAACATGTAGCATCTAAAGAGAACGAAAAGGAGAATTTTCTTTCGTCAAAATTTTTCAGAAAATCACGTTTTAAGGAAATCCCGCATCGTGCGAAATTATCTTGTTTTTCCTAAACAACACGTTGTAAGTCGAAAAGCTTTCATGTTGCGTGTATGTCTAAGTGTGTAGCCTCAAAAGAGAAGGCACAGGACAGTTTTCTCTCGAAAGGATATGTAAGAATACCACTTCATAAGGAAATACAGTTTTGCAGAGTAAAGACATATACGTACGCATTGAAACTCTTTACGAGAAGAAATAACGCATAGTACAAAATTAGCTTGTATCTCCAAAACTACACGTTGTATCTCGAAAAGAATTGTTGTGGCGTGTACGTCTTAACATGTAGCATCTAAAGAGAACCAAAAGGCGAATTTTCTTTCGTCAAAATTTTTCAGAAAATCACGTTTTAAGGAAATCCCGCATCGTGCGAAATTATCTTGTTTTTCGTAAACAGCACGTTGTAAGTCAAAAAGCTTTCATGTTGCGTGTATGTCTAAGTGTGTAGCCTCAAAAGAGAAGGCACAAGACAGTTTTCTCTCGAAAGGATATGTAAGAATACCACTTCATAAGGAAATACAGTTTTGCAGAGTAAAGACATATACGTACGCATTGGAAACTCTTTACGAGAAGAAATAACGCAGAGTACAAAATTAGCTTGTATCTCCAAAACTACACGTTGTATCTCGAAAAGAATTGTTGTGGCGTGTACGTCTTAACATGTAGCATCTAAAGAGAACGAAAAGGAGAATTTTCTTTCGTCAAAATTTTTCAGAAAATCACGTTTTAAGGAAATCCCGCATCGTGCGAAATTATTTTGTTTTTCCTAAACAACCCGTTGTAAGTCGAAAAGCTTTCATGTTGCGTGTATGTCTAAGTGTGTAGCCTCAAAAGAGAAGGCACAGGACAGTTTTCTCTCGAAAGGATATGTAAGAATACCACTTCATAAGGAAATACAGTTTTGCAGAGTAAAGACATATACGTACGCATTGGAAACTCTTTACGAGAAGAAATAACGCATAGTACAAAATTAGCTTGTATCTCCAAAACTACACGTTGTATCTCGAAAAGAATTGTTGTGGCGTGTACGCCTTAACATGTAGCTTCTAAAGAGAACCAAAAGGAGAATTTTCTTTCGTCAAAATTTTTCAGAAAATCACGTTTTAAGGAAATCCCGCATCGTGCGAAATTATCTTGTTTTTCCTAAACAACACGTTGTAAGTCGAAAGCTTTCATGTTGCGTGTATGTCTAAGTGTGTAGCCTCAAAAGAGAAGGCACAGGACAGTTTTCTCTCGAAAGGATATGTAAGAATACCACTTCATAAGGAAATACAGTTTTGCAGAGTAAAGACATATACGTACGCATTGAAACTCTTTACGAGAAGAAATAACCGCATAGTACAAAATTAGCTTGTATCTCCAAAACTACACGTTGTATCTCGAAAAGAATTGTTGTGGCGTGTACGTCTTAACATGTAGCATCTAAAGAGAACCAAAAGGAGAATTTTCTTTCGTCAAAATTTTTCAGATAATCACGTGTTAAGGAAATCCCGCATCGTGCGAAATTATCTTGTTTTTCCTAAACAACACGTTGTAAGTCGAAAAGCTTTCATGTTGCGTGTATGTCTAAGTGTGTAGCCTCAAAAGAGAAGGCACAGGAGAGTTTTCTCTCGAAAGAATATGTAAGAATACCACTATAAGGAAATACAGTTTTGCAGAGTAAAGACATATACGTACGTATTGGAAACTCTTTACGAGAAGAAATAACGCATCGTACAAAATTAGCTTGTATCTCCAACACTACACGTTGTATCTCGAAAAGAATTGTTGTGGCGTGTACGTCTTAACATGTAGCATCTAAAGAGAACCAAAAGGAGAATACTTTCGTCAAAATTTTTCAGAAAATCACGTTTTAAGGAAATCCCTCATGGTGCGAAATTATCTTGTTATTCCTAAACAACACGTTGTAAGTCGAAAAGCTTTCATGTTGCGTGTATGTCTAAGTGTGTAGCCTCAAAAGAGAAGGCACAGGACAGTTTTCTCTCGAAAGAATATGTAAGAATACCACTTCATAAGGAAATACACTTTTGAGAGTAAAGACATATACGTACGTATTGGAAACTCTTTACCAGAAGAAATAACGCATCGTACAAAATTAGCTTGTATCTCCAAAACTACACGTTGTAACTCGAAAAGAATTGTTGTGGTGTGTACGTCTTAACATGTAGCATCTAAAGAGAACCAAAAGGAGAATTTTCTTTCGTCAAAATTTTTCAGAAAATCACGTTTTAAAGAAATCCCGCATCGTGCGAAATTATCTTGTTTTTCCTAAACAACACGTTGTAAGTCGAAAAGCTTTCATGTTGCGTATATGTCTAAGTGTGTAGCCTCAAAAGAGAAGGCACATGACAGTTTTCTCTCGAAAGGATATGTAAGAATACCACTTCATAAGGAAATACAGTTTTGCAGAGTAAAGACATATACGTAAGCATTGGAAACTCTTTACGAGAAGAAATAACGCAAAGTACAAAATTAGCTTGTATCTCCAAAACTACACGTTGTATCTCGAAAAGATTTATTGTGGCGTGTACGTCTTAACATGTAGCATCTAAAGAGAACCAAAAGGAGAATTTTCTTTCGTCAAAATTTTTCAGAAAATCACGTTTTAAGGAAATCCCGCATCGTGCGAAATTATCTTGTTTTTCCTAAACAACACGTTGTAAGTCGAAAAGCTTTCATGTTGCGTGTATGTCTAAGTGTGTAGCCTCAAAAGAGAAGGCACAGGACAGTTTTCTCTCGAAAGGATATGTAAGAATACCACTTCATAAGGAAATACAGTTTTGCAGAGTAAAGACATATACGTACGCATTAGAAACTCTTTACGAGAAGAAATAACGCATAGTACAAAATTAGCTTGTATCTCCAAAACTACACGTTGTATCTCGAAAAGAATTGTTGTGGCGTGTACGTCTTAACATGTAGCATCTAAAGAGAACCAAAAGGAGAATTTTCTTTCGTCAAAATTTTTCAGAAAATCACGTTTTAAGGAAATCCCGCATCGTGCGAAATTATCTTGTTTTTCCTAAACAACACGTTGTAAGTCGAAAAGCTTTCATGTTGCGTGTATGTCTAAGTGTGTAGCCTCAAAAGAGAAGGCACAGGAGAGTTTTCTCTCGAAAGAATATGTAAGAATACCACTTCATAAGGAAATACAGTTTTGCAGAGTAAAGACATATACGTACGTATTGGAAACTCTTTACAAGAAGAAATAACGCATCGTACAAAATTAGCTTGTATCTCCAAAACTACACGTTGTAACTCGAAAAGAATTGTTGTGGCGTGTACGTCTTAACATGTAGCATCTAAAGAGAACCAAAAGGAGAATTTTCTTTCGTCAAAATTTTTCAGAAAATCACGTTTTAAGGAAATCCCGCATCGTGCGAAATTATCTTGTTTTTCCTAAACAACACGTTGTAAGTCGAAAAGCTTTTATGTTGCGTGTATGTCTAAGTGTGTAGCCTCAAAAGAGAAGGCACAGGAGAGTTTTCTCTCGAAAGAATATGTAAGAATACCACTTCATAAGGAAATACAGTTTTGCAGAGTAAAGACATATACGTACGTATTGGAAACTCTTTACGAGAAGAAATAACGCATCGTAAAAAATTAGCTTGTATCTCCAAAACTACACGTTGTAACTCGAAAAGAATTGTTGTGGCGTGTACGTCTTAACATGTAGCATCTAAAGAGAACCAAAAGGAGAATTCTTTCGTCAAAATTTTTCAGAAAATCACGTTTTAAGGAAATCCCGCATCGTGCGAAATTATCTTGTTTTTCCTAAACAACACGTTGTAAGTCGAAAAGCTTTCATGTTGCGTGTATGTCTAAGTGTGTAGCCTCAAAAGAGAAGGCACAGGACAGTTTTCTCTCGAAAGAATATGTAAGAATACCACTTCATAAGGAAATACAGTTTTGCAGAGTAAAGACATATACGTACGTATTGGAAACTCTTTACGAGAAGAAATAATGCATCGTACAAAATTAGCTTGTATCTCCAAAACTACACGTTGTAACTCGAAAAGAATTGTTGTGGCGTGTACGTCTTAACATGTAGCATCTAAAGAGAACCAAAAGGAGAATTTTCTTTCGTCAAAATTTTTCAGAAAATCACGTTTTAAAGAAATCCCGCATCGTGCGAAATTATCTTGTTTTTCCTAAACAACACGTTGTAAGTCGAAAAGCTTTCATGTTGCGTATATGTCTAAGTGTGTAGCCTCAAAAGAGAAGGCACATGACAGTTTTCTCTCGAAAGGATACGTAAGAATACCACTTCATAAGGAAATACAGTTTTGCAGAGTAAAGACATATACGTAAGCATTGGAAACTCTTTACGAGAAGAAATAACGGAAAGTACAAAATTAGCTTGTATCTCCAAAACTACACGTTGTATCTCGAAAAGATTTATTGTGGCGTGTACGTCTTAACATGTAGCATCTAAAGAGAACCAAAAGGAGAATTTTCTTTCGTCAAAATTTTTCAGAAAATCACGTTTTAAGGAAATCCCGCATCGTGCGAAATTATCTTGTTTTTCCTAAACAACACGTTGTAAGTCGAAAAGCTTTCATGTTGCGTGTATGTCTAAGTGTGTAGCCTCAAAAGAGAAGGCACAGGACAGTTTTCTCTCGAAAGGATATGTAAGAATACCACTTCATAAGGAAATACAGTTTTGCAGAGTAAAGACATATACGTACGCATTGGAAATTCTTTACGAGAAGAAATAACGCATAGTACAAAATTAGCTTGTATCTCCAAAACTACACGTTGTATCTCGAAAAGAATTGTTGTGGCGTGTACGTCTTAACATGTAGCATCTAAAGAGAACCAAAAGGAGAATTTTCTTTCGTCAAAATTTTTCAGAAAATCACGTTTTAAGGAAATCCCGCATCGTGCGAAATTATCTTGTTTTTCCTAAACAACACGTTGTAAGTCGAAAAGCTTTCATGTTGCGTGTATGTCTAAGTGTGTAGCCTCAAAAGAGAAGGCACAGGACAGTTTTCTCTCGAAAGAATATGTAAGAATACCACTTCATAAGGAAATACAGTTTTGCAGAGTAAAGACATATACGTACGTATTGGAAACTCTTTACGAGAAGAAATAACGCATCGTACAAAATTAGCTTGTATCTCCAAAACTACACGTTGTAACTCGAAAAGAATTGTTGTGGCGTGTACGTCTTAACATGTAGCATCTAAAGAGAACCAAAAGGAGAATTTTCTTTCGTCAAAATTTTTCAGAAAATCACGTTTTAAGGAAATCCCGCATCGTGCGAAATTATCTTGTTTTTCCTAAACAACACGTTGTAAGTCGAAAAGCTTTCATGTTGCGTGTATGTCTAAGTGTGTAGCCTCAAAAGAGAAGGCACAGGACAGTTTTCTCTCGAAAGGATATGTAAGAATACCACTTCATAAGGAAATACAGTTTTGCAGAGTAAAGACATATACGTACGCATTAGAAACTCTTTACGAGAAGAAATAACGCATAGTACAAAATTAGCTTGTATCTCCAAAACTACACGTTGTATCTCGAAAAGAATTGTTGTGGCGTGTACGACTTAACATGTAGCATCTAAAGAGAACCAAAAGGAGAATTTTCTTTCGTCAAAATTTTTCAGAAAATCACGTTTTAAGGAAATCCCGCATCGTGCGAAATTATCTTGTTTTTCCTAAACAACACGTTGTAAGTCGAAAAGCTTTCATGTTGCGTGTATGTCTAAGTGTGTAGCCTCAAAAGAGAAGGCACAGGAGAGTTTTCTCTCGAAAGAATATGTAAGAATACCACTTCATAAGGAAATACAGTTTTGCAGAGTAAAGACATATACGTACGTATTGGAAACTCTTTACAAGAAGAAATAACGCATCGTACAAAATTAGCTTGTATCTCCAAAACTACACGTTGTAACTCGAAAAGAATTGTTGTGGCGTGTACGTCTTAACATGTAGCATCTAAAGAGAACCAAAAGGAGAATTTTCTTTCGTCAAAATTTTTCAGAAAATCACGTTTTAAGGAAATCCCGCATCGTGCGAAATTATCTTGTTTTTCCTAAACAACACGTTGTAAGTCGAAAAGCTTTCATGTTGCGTGTATGTCTAAGTGTGTAGCCTCAAAAGAGAAGGCACAGGAGAGTTTTCTCTCGAAAGAATATGTAAGAATACCACTTCATAAGGAAATACAGTTTTGCAGAGTAAAGACATATACGTACGTATTGGAAACTCTTTACGAGAAGAAATAACGCATCGTAAAAAATTAGCTTGTATCTCCAAAACTACACGTTGTAACTCGAAAAGAATTGTTGTGGCGTGTACGTCTTAACATGTAGCATCTAAAGAGAACCAAAAGGAGAATTTTCTTTCGTCAAAATTTTTCAGAAAATCACGTTTTAAGGAAATCCCGCATCGTGCGAAATTATCTTGTTTTTCCTAACAACACGTTGTAAGTCGAAAAGCTTTCATGTTGCGTGTATGTCTAAGTGTGTAGCCTCAAAAGAGAAGGCACAAGACAGTTTTCTCTCGAAAGGATATGTAAGAATACCACTTCATAAGGAAATACAGTTTTGCAGAGTAAAGACATATACGTACACATTGGAAACTCTTTACGAGAAGAAATAACGCAGAGTACAAAATTAGCTTGTATCTCCAAAACTACACGTTGTATCTCGAAAAGAATTGTTGTGGCATGTACGTCTTAACATGTAGCATCTAAAGAGAACCAAAAGGAGAATTTTATTTCGTCAAAATTTTTCAGAAAATCACGTTTTAAGGAAATCCCGCATCGTGCGAAATTATCTTGTTTTTCCTAAACAACACGTTGTAAGTCGAAAAGCTTTCATGTTGCGTGTATGTCTAAGTGTGTAGCCTCAAAAGAGAAGGCACAGGACAGTTTTCTCTCGAAAGGATATGTAAGAATACCACTTCATAAGGAAATACAGTTTTGCAGAGTAAAGACATATACGTACGCATTGAAACTCTTTACGAGAAGAAATAACGCATAGTACAAAATTAGCTTGTATCTCCAAAACTACACGTTGTATCTCGAAAAGAATTGTTGTGGCGTGTACGTCTTAACATGTAGCATCTAAAGAGAACCAAAAGGAGAATTTTCTTTCGTCAAAATTTTTCAGAAAATCACGTTTTAAGGAAATCCCGCATCGTGCGAAATTATCTTGTTTTTCCTAAACAACACGTTGTAAGTCGAAAAGCTTTCATGTTGCGTGTATGTCTAAGTGTGTAGCCTCAAAAGAGAAGGCACAGGAGAGTTTTCTCTCGAAAGAATATGTAAGAATACCACTACAAGGAAATACAGTTTTGCAGAGTAAAGACATATACGTACGTATTGGAAACTCTTTACGAGAAGAAATAACGCATCGTACAAAATTAGCTTGTATCTCCAACACTACACGTTGTATCTCGAAAAGAATTGTTGTGGCGTGTACGTCTTAACATGTAGCATCTAAAGAGAACCAAAAGGAGAATTTTCTTTCGTCAAAATTTTTCAGAAAATCACGTTTTAAGGAAATCCCGCATCGTGCGAAATTATCTTGTTTTTCCTAAACAACACGTTGTAAGTCGAAAAGCTTTCATGTTGCGTGTATGTCTAAGTGTGTAGCCTCAAAAGAGAAGGCACAGGACAGTTTTCTCTCGAAAGGATATGTAAGAATACCACTTCATAAGGAAATACAGTTTTGCAGAGTAAAGACATATACGTACGCATTGGAAACTCTTTACGAGAAGAAATAACGCAGAGTACAAAATTAGCTTGTATCTCCAAAACTACACGTTGTATCTCGAAAAGAATTGTTGTGGCGTGTACGTCTTAACATGTAGCATCTAAAGAGAACCAAAAGGAGAATTTTCTTTCGTCAAAATTTTTCAGAAAATCACGTTTTAAGGAAATCCCGCATCGTGCGAAATTATCTTGTTTTTCCTAAACAACACGTTGTAAGTCGAAAAGCTTTCATGTTGCGTGTATGTCTAAGTGTGTAGCCTCAAAAGAGAAGGCACAGGAGAGTTTTCTCTCGAAAGAATATGTAAGAATACCACTTCATAAGGAAATACAGTTTTGCAGAGTAAAGACATATACGTACGTATTGGAAACTCTTTACGATAAGAAATAACGCATCGTACAAAATTAGCTTGTATCTCCAAAACTACACGTTGTAACTCGAAAAGAATTGTTGTGGCGTGTACGTCTTAACATGTAGCATCTAAAGAGAACCAAAAGGAGAATTTTCTTTCGTCAAAATTTTTCAGAAAATCACGTTTTAAGGAAATCCCGCATCGTGCGAAATTATCTTGTTTTTCCTAAACAACACGTTGTAAGTCGAAAAGCTTTCATGTTGCGTGTATGTCTAAGTGTGTAGCCTCAAAAGAGAAGGCACAAGACAGTTTTCTCTCGAAAGGATATGTAAGAATACCACTTCATAAGGAAATACAGTTTTGCAGAGTAAAGACATATACGTACGCATTGGAAACTCTTTACGAGAAGAAATAACGCATAGTACAAAATTAGCTTGTATCTCCAACACTACACGTTGTATCTCGAAAAGAATTGTTGTGGCGTGTACGTCTTAACATGTAGCATAAAGAGAACCAAAAGGAGAATTTTCTTTCGTCAAAATTTTTCAGAAAATCACGTTTTAAGGAAATCCCGCATCGTGCGAAATTATCTTGTTTTTCCTAAACAACACGTTGTAAGTCGAAAAGCTTTCATGTTGCGTGTATGTCTAAGTGTGTAGCCTCAAAAGAGAAGGCACAGGACAGTTTTCTCTCGAAAGGATATGTAAGAATACCACTTCATAAGGAAATACAGTTTTGCAGAGTAAAGACATATACGTACGCATTGGAAACTCTTTACGAGAAGAAATAACGCAGAGTAAAAAATTAGCTTGTATCTCCAAAACTACACGTTGTATCTCGAAAAGAATTGTTGTGGCGTGTACGTCTTAACATGTAGCATCTAAAGAGAACGAAAAGGAGAATTTTCTTTCGTCAAAATTTTTCAGAAAATCACGTTTTAAGGAAATCCCGCATCGTGCGAAATTATCTTGTTTTTCCTAAACAACACGTTGTAAGTCGAAAAGCTTTCATGTTGCGTGTATGTCTAAGTGTGTAGCCTCAAAAGAGAAGGCACAGGACAGTTTTCTCTCGAAAGGATATGTAAGAATACCACTTCATAAGGAAATACAGTTTTGCAGAGTAAAGACATATACGTACGCATTGAAACTCTTTACGAGAAGAAATAACGCATAGTACAAAATTAGCTTGTATCTCCAAAACTACACGTTGTATCTCGAAAAGAATTGTTGTGGCGTGTACGTCTTAACATGTAGCATCTAAAGAGAACCAAAAGGCGAATTTTCTTTCGTCAAAATTTTTCAGAAAATCACGTTTTAAGGAAATCCCGCATCGTGCGAAATTATCTTGTTTTTCGTAAACAGCACGTTGTAAGTCAAAAAGCTTTCATGTTGCGTGTATGTCTAAGTGTGTAGCCTCAAAAGAGAAGGCACAAGACAGTTTTCTCTCGAAAGGATATGTAAGAATACCACTTCATAAGGAAATACAGTTTTGCAGAGTAAAGACATATACGTACGCATTGGAAACTCTTTACGAGAAGAAATAACGCAGAGTACAAAATTAGCTTGTATCTCCAAAACTACACGTTGTATCTCGAAAAGAATTGTTGTGGCGTGTACGTCTTAACATGTAGCATCTAAAGAGAACGAAAAGGAGAATTTTCTTTCGTCAAAATTTTTCAGAAAATCACGTTTTAAGGAAATCCCGCATCGTGCGAAATTATTTTGTTTTTCCTAAACAACCCGTTGTAAGTCGAAAAGCTTTCATGTTGCGTGTATGTCTAAGTGTGTAGCCTCAAAAGAGAAGGCACAGGACAGTTTTCTCTCGAAAGGATATGTAAGAATACCACTTCATAAGGAAATACAGTTTTGCAGAGTAAAGACATATACGTACGCATTGGAAACTCTTTACGAGAAGAAATAACGCATAGTACAAAATTAGCTTGTATCTCCAAAACTACACGTTGTATCTCGAAAAGAATTGTTGTGGCGTGTACGCCTTAACATGTAGCTTCTAAAGAGAACCAAAAGGAGAATTTTCTTTCGTCAAAATTTTTCAGAAAATCACGTTTTAAGGAAATCCCGCATCGTGCGAAATTATCTTGTTTTTCCTAAACAACACGTTGTAAGTCGAAAAGCTTTCATGTTGCGTGTATGTCTAAGTGTGTAGCCTCAAAAGAGAAGGCACAGGACAGTTTTCTCTCGAAAGGATATGTAAGAATACCACTTCATAAGGAAATACAGTTTTGCAGAGTAAAGACATATACGTACGCATTGAAACTCTTTACGAGAAGAAATAACGCATAGTACAAAATTAGCTTGTATCTCCAAAACTACACGTTGTATCTCGAAAAGAATTGTTGTGGCGTGTACGTCTTAACATGTAGCATCTAAAGAGAACCAAAAGGAGAATTTTCTTTCGTCAAAATTTTTCAGATAATCACGTGTTAAGGAAATCCCGCATCGTGCGAAATTATCTTGTTTTTCCTAAACAACACGTTGTAAGTCGAAAAGCTTTCATGTTGCGTGTATGTCTAAGTGTGTAGCCTCAAAAGAGAAGGCACAGGAGAGTTTTCTCTCGAAAGAATATGTAAGAATACCACTATAAGGAAATACAGTTTTGCAGAGTAAAGACATATACGTACGTATTGGAAACTCTTTACGAGAAGAAATAACGCATCGTACAAAATTAGCTTGTATCTCCAACACTACACGTTGTATCTCGAAAAGAATTGTTGTGGCGTGTACGTCTTAACATGTAGCATCTAAAGAGAACCAAAAGGAGAATTTTCTTTCGTCAAAATTTTTCAGAAAATCACGTTTTAAGGAAATCCCGCATCGTGCGAAATTATCTTGTTTTTCCTAAACAACACGTTGTAAGTCGAAAAGCTTTCATGTTGCGTGTATGTCTAAGTGTGTAGCCTCAAAAGAGAAGGCACAGGACAGTTTTCTCTCGAAAGGATATGTAAGAATACCACTTCATAAGGAAATACAGTTTTGCAGAGTAAAGACATATACGTACGTATTGGAAACTCTTTACGAGAAGAAATAACGCATAGTACAAAATTAGCTTGTATCTCCAAAACTACACGTTGTATCTCGAAAAGAATTGTTGTGGCTTGTACGTCTTAACATGTAGCATCTAAAGAGAACCAAAAGGAGAATTTTCTTTCGTCAAAATTTTTCAGAAAATCACGTTTTAAGGAAATCCCGCATCGTGCGAAATTATCTTGTTTTTCCTAAACAACACGTTGTAAGTCGAAAAGCTTTCATGTTGCGTGTATGTCTAAGTGTGTAGCCTCAAAAGAGAAGGCACAGGAGAGTTTTCTCTCGAAAGAATATGTAAGAATACCACTTCATAAGGAAATACAGTTTTGCAGAGTAAAGACATATACGTACGTATTGGAAACTCTTTACAAGAAGAAATAACGCATCGTACAAAATTAGCTTGTATCTCCAAAACTACACGTTGTAACTCGAAAAGAATTGTTGTGGCGTGTACGTCTTAACATGTAGCATCTAAAGAGAACCAAAAGGAGAATTTTCTTTCGTCAAAATTTTTCAGAAAATCACGTTTTAAGGAAATCCCGCATCGTGCGAAATTATCTTGTTTTTCCTAAACAACACGTTGTAAGTCGAAAAGCTTTCATGTTGCGTGTATGTCTAAGTGTGTAGCCTCAAAAGAGAAGGCACAGGAGAGTTTTCTCTCGAAAGAATATGTAAGAATACCACTTCATAAGGAAATACAGTTTTGCAGAGTAAAGACATATACGTACGTATTGGAAACTCTTTACGAGAAGAAACGCATCGTAAAAAATTAGCTTGTATCTCCAAAACTACACGTTGTAACTCGAAAAGAATTGTTGTGGCGTGTACGTCTTAACATGTAGCATCTAAAGAGAACGAAAAGGAGTATTTTCTTTCGTCAAAATTTTTCAGAAAATCACGTTTTAAGGAAATCCCGCATCGTGCGAAATTATCTTGTTTTTCCTAAACAACACGTTGTAAGTCGAAAAGCTTTCATGTTGCGTGTATGTCTAAGTGTGTAGCCTCAAAAGAGAAGGCACAGGACAGTTTTCTCTCGAAAGGATATGTAAAAATACCACTTCATAAGGAAATACAGTTTTGCAGAGTAAAGACATATACGTACGCATTGGAAACTCTTTACGAGAAGAAATAACGCATAGTACAAAATTAGCTTGTATCTCCAAAACTACACGTTGTATCTCGAAAAGAATTGTTGTGGCGTGTACGCCTTAACATGTAGCATCTAAAGAGAACCAAAAGGAGAATTTTCTTTCGTCAAAATTTTTCAGAAAATCACGTTTTAAGGAAATCCCGCATCGTGCGAAATTATCTTGTTTTTCCTAAACAACACGTTGTAAGTCGAAAAGCTTTCATGTTGCGTGTATGTCTAAGTGTGTAGCCTCAAAAGAGAAGGCACCGGAGAGTTTTCTCTCGAAAGAATATTGTAGAATACCCCGTTATAAGGAAGTACAATTTTGGAGAGTAAAGACAAATACGTACGTATTGAAAACACTATACGAGAAGAAACAACGCATCGTACAAAATTAGCTTGTATCTCCAAAACTACACGTTGTAACTCGAAAAGAATTGTTGTGGCGTGTACGTCTTAACATGTAGCATCTAAAGAGAACCAAAAGGAGAATTTTCTTTCGTCAAAATTTTTCAGAAAATCACGTTTTAAGGAAATCCCGCATCGTGCGAAATTATCTTGTTTTTCCTAAACAACACGTTGTAAGTCGAAAAGCTTTCATGTTGCGTGTATGTCTAAGTGTGTAGCCTCAAAAGAGAAGGCACAGGACAGTTTTCTCTCGAAAGGATATGTAAGAATACCTCTTCATAAGGAAATACAGTTTTGCAGAGTAAAGACATATACGTACGCATTGGAAACTCTTTACAAGAAGAAATAACGCATAGTACAAAATTAGCTTGTATCTCCAAAACTACATGCTGTATCTCGAAAAGAATTGTAGTGGCGTGTACGTCTTAACATGTAGCATCTAAAGAGAACCAAAAGGAGAATTTTCTTTCGTCAAAATTTTTCAGAAAATCACGTTTTAAGGAAATCCCGCATCGTGCGAAATTATCTTGTTTTTCCTAAACAACACGTTGTAAGTCGAAAAGCTTTCATGTTGCGTGTATGTCTAAGTGTGTAGCCTCAAAAGAGAAGGCACAGGAGAGTTTTCTCTCGAAAGAATATGTAAGAATACCACTTCATAAGGAAATACAGTTTTGCAGAGTAAAGACATATACGTACGTATTGGAAACTCTTTACGAGAAGAAATAACGCATCGTACAAAATTAGCTTGTATCTCCAAAACTACACGTTGTAACTCGAAAAGAATTGTTGTGGCGTGTACGTCTTAACATGTAGCATCTAAAGAGAACCAAAAGGAGAATTTTCTTTCGTCAAAATTTTTCAGAAAATCACGTGTTAAGGAAATCCCGCATCGTGCGAAATTATCTTGTTTTTCCTAAACAACACGTTGTAAGTCGAAAAGCTTTCATGTTGCGTATATGTCTAAGTGTGTAGCCTCAAAAGAGAAGGCACATGACAGTTTTCTCTCGAAAGGATATGTAAGAATACCACTTCATAAGGAAATACAGTTTTGCAGAGTAAAGACATATACGTAAGCATTGGAAACTCTTTACGAGAAGAAATAACGCATAGTACAAAATTAGCTTGTATCTCCAAAACTACACGTTGTATCTCGAAAGAATTGTTGTGGTGTGTACGTCTTAACATGTAGCATCTAAAGAGAACCAAAAGGAGAATTTTCTTTCGTCAAAATTTTTCAGAAAATCACGTTTTAAGGTAATCCCGCATCGTGCGAAATTATCTTGTTTTTCCTAAACAACACGTTGTAAGTCGAAAAGCTTTCATGTTGGGTGTATGTCTAAGTGTGTAGCCTCAAAAGAGAAGGCACAGGACAGTTTTCTCTCGAAAGGATATGTAAGAATACCACTTCATAACGAAATACAGTTTTGCAGAGTAAAGACATATACGTACGCATTAGAAATTCTTTACGAGAAGAAATAACGCATAGTACAAAATTAGCTTGTATCTCCAAAACTACACGTTGTAACTCGAAAAGAATTGTTGTGGCGTGTACGTCTTAACATGTAGCATCTAAAGAGAACCAAAAGGAGAATTTTCTTTCGTCAAAATTTTTCAGAAAATCACGTTTTAAGGAAATCCCGCATCGTGCGAAATTATCTTGTTTTTCCTAAACAACACGTTGTAAGTCGAAAAGCTTTCATGTTGCGTGTATGTCTAAGTGTGTAGCCTCAAAAGAGAAGGCACAGGACAGTTTTCTCTCGAAAGGATATGTAAGAATACCACTTCATAAAGAAATACAGTTTTGCAGAGTAAAGACATATACGTACGCATTGGAAACTCTTTACGAGAAGAAATAACGCATAGTACAAAATTAGCTTGTATCTCCAAAACTACATGCTGTATCTCGAAAAGAATTGTTGTGGCGTGTACCTCTTAACATGTAGCATCTAAAGAGAACCAAAAGGAGAATTTTCTTTTGTCAAAATTTTTCAGAAAATCACGTTTTAAGGAAATCCCGCATCGTGCGAAATTATCTTGTTTTTCCTAAACAACACGTTGTAAGTCGAAAAGCTTTCATGTTGCGTGTATGTCTAAGTGTGTAGCCTCAAAAGAGAAGGCACAGGACAGTTTTCTCTCGAAAGGATATGTAAGAATACCACTTCATAAGGAAATACAGTTTTGCAGAGTAAAGACATATACGTACGCATTGGAAATTCTTTACGAGAAGAAATAACGCATAGTACAAAATTAGCTTGTATCTCCAAAACTACACGTTGTATCTCGAAAAGAATTGTTGTGGCGTGTACGTCTTAACATGTAGCATCTAAAGAGAACCAAAAGGAGAATTTTCTTTCGTCAAAATTTTTCAGAAAATCACGTTTTAAGGAAATCCCGCATCGTGCGAAATTATCTTGTTTTTCCTAAACAACACGTTGTAAGTCGAAAAGCTTTCATGTTGCGTGTATGTCTAAGTGTGTAGCCTCAAAAGAGAAGGCACAGGAGAGTTTTCTCTCGAAAGAATATGTAAGAATACCACTTCATAAGGAAATACAGTTTTGCAGAGTAAAGACATATACGTACGTATTGGAAACTCTTTACGAGAAGAAATAACGCATCGTACAAAATTAGCTTGTATCTCCAAAAGTACACGTTGTAACTCGAAAAGAATTGTTGTGGCGTGTACGTCTTAACATGTAGCATCTAAAGAGAACCAAAAGGAGAATTTTCTTTCGTCAAAATTTTTCAGAAAATCACGTTTTAAGGAAATCCCGCATCGTGCGAAATTATCTTGTTTTTCCTAAACAACACGTTGTAAGTCGAAAAGCTTTCATGTTGCGGCTATGTCTAAGTGTGTAGCCTCAAAAGAGAAGGCACAGGACAGTTTTCTCTCGAAAGGATATGTAAGAATACCACTTCATAAGGAAATACAGTTTTGCAGAGTAAAGACATATACGTACGCATTAGAAACTCTTTACGAGAAGAAATAACGCATAGTACAAAATTAGCTTGTATCTCCAAAACTACACGTTGTATCTCGAAAAGAATTGTTTTGGCGTGTACGTCTTAACAGGTAGCATCTAAGGAGAACCAAAAGGAGAATTTTCTTTCGTCAAAATTTTTCAGAAAATCACGTTTTAAGGAAATCCCGCATCGTGCGAAATTATCTTGTTTCTCCTAAACAACACGATGTAAGTCGAAAAGCTTTCATGTTGCGTGTATGTCTAAGTGTGTAGCCTCAAAAGAGAAGGCACAGGAGAGTTTTCTCTCGAAAGAATATGTAAGAATACCACTTCATAAGGAAATACAGTTTTGCAGAGTAAAGACATATACGTGCGTATTGGAAACTCTTTACGAGAAGAAATAACGCATCGTACAAAATTAGCTTTTATCTCCAAAACTACACGTTGTAACTCGAAAAGAATTGTTGTGGCGTGTACGTCTTAACATGTAGCATCTAAAGAGAACCAAAAGGAGAATTTTCTTTCGTCAAAATTTTTCAGAAAATCACGTTTTAAGGAAATCCCGCATCGTGAGAAATTATCTTGTTTTTCCTAAACAACACGTTGTAAGTCGAAAAGCTTTCATGTTGCGTGTATGTCTAAGTGTGTAGCCTCAAAAGAGAAGGCACAGGAGAGTTTTCTCTCGAAAGAATATGTAAGAATACCACTTCATAAGGAAATACAGTTTTGCAGAGTAAAGACATATACGTACGTATTGGAAACTCTTTACGAGAAGAAACGCATCGTAAAAAATTAGCTTGTATCTCCAAAACTACACGTTGTAACTCGAAAAGAATTGTTGTGGCGTGTACGTCTTAACATGTAGCATCTAAAGAGAACCAAAAGGAGAATTTTCTTTCGTCAAAATTTTTCAGAAAATCACGTTTTAAGGAAATCCCGCATCGTGCGAAATTATCTTGTTTTTCCTAAACAACACGTTGTAAGTCGAAAAGCTTTCATGTTGCGTGTATGTCTAAGTGTGTAGCCTCAAAAGAGAAGGCACAGGACAGTTTTCTCTCGAAAGGATATGTAAGAATACCACTTCATAAGGAAATACAGTTTTGCAGAGTAAAGACATATACGTACGCATTGGAAACTCTTTACGAGAAGAAATAACGCAGAGTACAAAATTAGCTTGTATCTCCAAAACTACACGTTGTATCTCGAAAAGAATTGTTGTGGCGTGTACGTCTTATATTGTAGCATCTAAAGAGAACGAAAAGGAGTATTTTCTTTCGTCAAAATTTTTCAGAAAATCACGTTTTAAGGAAATCCCGCATCGTGCGAAATTATCTTGTTTTTCCTAAACAACACGTTGTAAGTCGAAAAGCTTTCATGTTGCGTGTATGTCTAATTGTGTAGCCTCAAAAGAGAAGGCACAGGACAGTTTTCTCTCGAAAGGATATGTAAGAATACCACTTCATAAGGAAATACAGTTTTACAGAGAAAAGACATATACGTACGCATTGGAAACTCTTTACGAGAAGAAATAACGCATAGTACAAAATTAGCTTGTATCTCCAAAACTACACGTTATATCTCGAAAAGAATTGTTGTGGCGTGTACGTCTTAACATGTAGCATCTAAAGAGAAGCAAAAGGAGAATTTTCTTTCGTCAAAATTTTTCAGAAAATCACGTTTTAAGGAAATCCCGCATCGTGCGAAATTATCTTGTTTTTCCTAAACAACACGTTGTAAGTCGAAAAGCTTTCATGTTGCGTGTATGTCTAAGTGTGTAGCCTCAAAAGAGAAGGCACAGGACAGTTTTCTCTCAAAGGATATGTAAGAATACCACTTCATAAGGAAATACAGTTTTGCAGAGTAAAGACATATACGTACGCATTGGAAACTCTTTACGAGAAGAAATAACGCATAGTACAAAATTAGCTTGTATCTCCAAAACTACATGCTGTATCTCGAAAAGAATTGTTGTGGCGTGTACCTCTTAACATGTAGCATCTAAAGAGAACCAAAAGGAGAATTTTCTTTTGGCAAAATTTTTCAGAAAATCACGTTGTAAGGAAATCCCGCATCGTGCGAAATTATCTTGTTTTTCCTAAACAACACGTTGTAAGTCGAAAAGCTTTCATGTTGCGTGTATGTCTAAGTGTGTAGCCTCAAAAGAGAAGGCACAGGACAGTTTTCTCTCGAAAGGATATGTAAGAATACCACTTCATAAGGAAATACAGTTTTGCAGAGTAAAGACATATACGTACGCATTGGAAATTCTTTACGAGAAGAAATAACGCATAGTACAAAATTAGCTTGTATCTCCAAAACTACACGTTGTATCTCGAAAAGAATTGTTGTGGCGTGTACGTCTTAACATGTAGCATCTAAAGAGAACCAAAAGGAGAATTTTCTTTCGTCAAAATTTTTCAGAAAATCACGTTTTAAGGAAATCCCGCATCGTGCGAAATTATCTTGTTTTTCCTAAACAACACGTTGTAAGTCGAAAAGCTTTCATGTTGCGTGTATGTCTAAGTGTGTAGCCTCAAAAGAGAAGGCACAGGAGAGTTTTCTCTCGAAAGAATATGTAAGAATACCACTTCATAAGGAAATACAGTTTTGCAGAGTAAAGACATATACGTACGTATTGGAAACTCTTTACGAGAAGAAATAACGCATCGTACAAAATTAGCTTGTATCTCCAAAAGTACACGTTGTAACTCGAAAAGAATTGTTGTGGCGTGTACGTCTTAACATGTAGCATCTAAAGAGAACCAAAAGGAGAATTTTCTTTCGTCAAAATTTTTCAGAAAATCACGTTTTAAGGAAATCCCGCATCGTGCGAAATTATCTTGTTTTCCTAAACAACACGTTGTAAGTCGAAAAGCTTTCATGTTGCGTGTATGTCTAAGTGTGTAGCCTCAAAAGAGAAGGCACAGGACAGTTTTCTCTCGAAAGGATATGTAAGAATACCACTTCATAAGGAAATACAGTTTTGCAGAGTAAAGACATATACGTACGCATTGGAAACTCTTTACGAGAAGAAATAACGCATAGTACAAAATTAGCTTGTATCTCCAAAACTACACGTTGTATCTCGAAAAGAATTGTTTTGGCGTGTACGTCTTAACAGGTAGCATCTAAAGAGAACCAAAAGGAGAATTTTCTTTTGTCAAAATTTTTCAGAAAATCACGTTTTAAGGAAATCCCTCATCGTGCGAAATTATCTTGTTTCTCCTAAACAACACGTTGTAAGTCGAAAAGCTTTCATGTTGCGTGTATGTCTAAGTGTGTAGCCTCAAAAGAGAAGGCACAGGAGAGTTTTCTCTCGAAAGAATATGTAAGAATACCACTTCATAAGGAAATACAGTTTTGCAGAGTAAAGACATATACGTACGTATTGGAAACTCTTTACGAGAAGAAATAACGCATCGTACAAAATTAGCTTGTATCTCCAAAACTACACGTTGTAACTCGAAAAGAATTGTTATGGCGTGTACGTCTTAACATGTAGCATCTAAAGAGAACCAAAAGGAGAATTTTCTTTCGTCAAAATTTTTCAGAAAATCACGTTTTAAGGAAATCCCGCATCGTGCGAAATTATCTTGTTTTTCCTAAACAACACGTTGTAAGTCGAAAAGCTTTCATGTTGCGTGTATGTCTAAGTGTGTAGCCTCAAAAGAGAAGGCACAGGAGAGTTTTCTCTCGAAAGAATATGTAAGAATACCACTTCATAAGGAAATACACTTTTGCAGAGTAAAGACATATACGTACGTATTGGAAACTCTTTACGAGAAGAAACGCATCGTAAAAAATTAGCTTGTATCTCCAAAACTACACGTTGTAACTCGAAAAGAATTGTTGTGGCGTGTACGTCTTAACATGTAGCATCTAAAGAGAACCAAAAGGAGAATTTTCTTTCGTCAAAATTTTTCAGAAAATCACGTTTTAAGGAAATCCCACATCGTGCGAAATTATCTTGTTTTTCCTAAACAACACGTTGTAAGTCGAAAAGCTTTCATGTTGCGTGTATGTCTAAGTGTGTAGCCTCAAAAGAGAAGGCACAGGACAGTTTTCTCTCGAAAAGATATGTAAGAATACCACTTCATAAGGAAATACAGTTTTGCAGAGTAAAGACATATACGTACGCATTGGAAACTCTTTACGAGAAGAAATAACGCAGAGTACAAAATTAGCTTGTATCTCCAAAACTACACGTTGTATCTCGAAAAGAATTGTTGTGGCGTGTACGTCTTAACATGTAGCATCTAAAGAGAACGAAAAGGAGTATTTTCTTTCGTCAAAATTTTTCAGAAAATCACGTTTTAAGGAAATCCCGCATCGTGCGAAATTATCTTGTTTTTCCTAAACAACACGTTGTAAGTCAAAAAGCTTTCATGTTGCGTGTATGTCTAAGTGTGTAGCCTCAAAAGAGAAGGCACAGGACAGTTTTCTCTCGAAAGGATATGTAAGAATACCACTTCATAAGGAAATACAGTTTTGCAGAGTAAAGACATATACGTACGCATTGGAAACTCTTTACGAGAAGAAATAACGCATAGTACAAAATTAGCTTGTATCTCCAAAACTACACGTTGTATCTCGAAAAGAATTGTTGTGGCGTGTACGCCTTAACATGTAGCATCTAAAGAGGACCAAAAGGAGAATTTTCTTTCGTCAAAATTTTTCAGAAAATCACGTTTTAAGGAAATCCCGCATCGTGCGAAATTATCTTGTTTTTCCTAAACAACACGTTGTAAGTCGAAAAGCTTTCATGTTGCGTGTATGTCTAAGTGTGTAGCCTCAAAAGAGAAGGCACAGGACAGTTTTCTCTCGAAAGGATATGTAAGAATACGACTTCATAAGGAAATACAGTTTTGCAGAGTAAAGATATATGTACGAATTGGAAACTCTTTACGAGAAGAAATAACGCATAGTACAAAATTAGCTTGTATCTCCAAAACTACACGTTGTAACTCGAAAAGAATTGTTGTGGCGTGTACGTCTTAACATGTAGCATCTAAAGAGAACCAAAAGGAGAATTTTCTTTCGTCAAAATTTTTCAGAAAATCACGTTTTAAGGAAATCCCGCATCGTGCGAAATTATCTTGTTTTTCGTAAACAACACGTTGTAAGTCGAAAATCTTTCATGTTGCGTGTATGTCTAAGTGTGTAGCCTCAAAAGAGAAGGCACAGGAGAGTTTTCTCTCGAAAGAATATGTAAGAATACCACTTCATAAGGAAATACAGTTTTGCAGAGTAAAGACATATACGTACGCATTGGAAACTCTTTATGAGAAGAAATAACGCATAGTACAAAATTAGCTTGTATCTCCAAAACTACATGTTGTATCTCGAAAAGAATTGTTGTGGCGTGTACGTCTTAACATGTAGCATCTAAAGAGAAGCAAAAGGAGAATTTTCTTTCGTCAAAATTTTTCAGAAAATCACGTTTTAAGGAAATCCCGCATCGTGCGAAATTATCTTGTTTTTCCTAAACAACATGTTGTAAGTCGAAAAGCTTTCATGTTGCGTGTATGTCTAAGTGTGTAGCCTCAAAAGAGAAGGCACAGGACAGGTTTCTCTCGAAAGGATATGTAAGAATACCACTTCATAAGGAAATACAGTTTTGCAGAGTAAAGACATATACGTACGCATTGGAAACTCTTTACGAGAAGAAATAACGCATAGTACAAAATTAGCTTGTATCTCCAAAACTACACGTTGTATCTCGAAAAGAATTGTTGTGGCGTGTACGTCTTAACATGTAGCATCTAAAGAGAACCAAAAGGAGAATTTTCTTTCGTCAAAATTTTTCAGAAAATCACGTTTTAAGGAAATCCCGCATCGTGCGAAATTATCTTGTTTTTCCTAAACAACACGTTGTAAGTCGAAAAGCTTTCATGTTGCGTGTATGTCTAAGTGTGTAGCCTCAAAAGAGAAGGCACAGGAGAGTTTTCTCTCGAAAGAATATGTAAGAATACCACTTCATGAGGAAATATAGTTTTGCAGAGTAAAGACATATACGTACGCATTGGAAACTCTTTACGAGAAGAAATAACGCATAGTACAAAATTAGCTTGTATCTCCAAAACTACATGTTGTATCTCGAAAAGAATTGTTGTGGCGTGTACGTCTTAACATGTAGCATCTAAAGAGAACCAAAAGGAGAATTTTCTTTCGTCAAAATTTTTCAGAAAATCACGTTTTAAGGAAATCCCGCATCGTGCGAAATTATCTTGTTTTTCCTAAACAACACGTTGTAAGTCGAAAAGCTTTCATGTTGCGTGTATGTCTAAGTGTGTAGCCTCAAAAGAGAAGGCACAGGAGAGTTTTCTCTCGAAAGAATATGTAAGAATACCACTTCATAAGGAAATACAGTTTTGCAGAGTAAAGACATATACGTACGTATTGGAAACTCTTTACGAGAAGAAATAATGCATCGTACAAAATTAGCTTGTATCTCCAAAACTACACGTTGTAACTCGAAAAGAATTGTTGTGGCGTGTACGTCTTAACATGTAGCATCTAAAGAGAACCAAAAGGAGAATTTTCTTTCGTCAAAATTTTTCAGAAAATCACGTTTTAAGGAAAACCCGCATCGTGCGAAATTATCTTGTTTTTCCTAAACAACACGTTGTAAGTCGAAAAGCTTTCATGTTGCGTGTATGTCTAAGTGTGTAGCCTCAAAAGAGAAGGCACAGGACAGTTTTCTCTCGAAAGGATATGTAAGAATACCACTTCATAAGGAAATACAGTTTTGCAGAGTAAAGACATATACGTACGCATTGGAAACTCTTTATGAGAAGAAATAACGCATAGTACAAAATTAGCTTGTATCTCCAAAACTACATGCTGTATCTCGAAAAGAATTGTTGTGGCGTGTACCTCTTAACATGTAGCATCTAAAGAGAACCAAAAGGAGAATTTTCTTTTGTCAAAATTTTTCAGAAAATCACGTTTTAAGGAAATCCCGCATCGTGCGAAATTATCTTGTTTTTCCTAAACAACACGTTGTAAGTCGAAAAGCTTTCATGTTGCGTGTATGTCTAAGTGTGTAGCCTCAAAAGAGAAGGCACAGGACAGTTTTCTCTCGAAAGGATATGTAAGAATACCACTTCATAAGGAAATACAGTTTTGCAGAGTAAAGACATATACGTACGCATTGGAAACTCTTTACGAGAAGAAATAACGCATCGTACAAAATTAGCTTGTATCTCCAAAACTACATGTTGTAACTCGAAAAGAATTGTTGTGGCGTGTACGTCTTAACATGTAGCATCTAAAGAGAACCAAAAGGAGAATTTTCTTTCGTCAAAATTTTTCAGAAACTCACGTTTTAAGGAAATCCCGCATCGTGCGAAATTATCTTGTTTTTCCTAAACAACACGTTGTAAGTCGAAAAGCTTTCATGTTGCGTGTATGTCTAAGTGTGTAGCCTCAAAAGAGAAGGCACAGGACAGTTTTCTCTCGAAAGGATATGTAAGAATACCACTTCATAAGGAAATACAGTTTTGCAGAGTAAAGACATATACGTACGAATTGGAAACTCTTTACAAGAAGAAATAAAGCAAAGTACAAAATTAGCTTGTATCTCCAAAACTACATGCTGTATCTCGAAAAGAATTGTTGTGGCGTGTACGTCTTAACATGTAGCATCTAAAGAGAACCAAAAGGAGAATTCTTTCGTCAAAATTTTTCAGAAAATCACGTTTTAAGGAAATCCCGCATCGTGCGAAATTATCTTGTTTTTCCTAAACAACACGTTGTAAGTCGAAAAGCTTTCATGTTGCGTGTATGTCTAAGTGTGTAGCCTCAAAAGAGAAGGCACAGGACAGTTTTCTCTCGAAAGGATATGTAAGAATACCACTTCATAAGGAAATACAGTTTTGCAGAGTAAAGACATATACGTACGCATTGGAAACTCTTTATGAGAAGAAATAACGCATAGTACAAAATTAGCTTGTATCTCCAAAACTACATGCTGTATCTCAAAAAGAATTGTTGTAGCGTGTACCTCTTAACATGTAGCATCTAAAGAGAACCAAAAGGAGAATTTTCTTTTGTCAAAATTTTTCAGAAAATCACGTTTTAAGGAAATCCCGCATCGTGCGAAATTATCTTGTGTTTCCTAAACAACACGTTGTAAGTCGAAAAGCTTTCATGTTGCGTGTATGTCTAAGTGTGTAGCCTCAAAAGAGAAGGCACAGGACAGTTTTCTCTCGAAAGGATATGTAAGAATACCACTTCATAAGGAAATACAGTTTTGCAGAGTAAAGATATATGTACGAATTGGAAACTCTTTACGAGAAGAAATAACGCATAGTACAAAATTAGCTTGTATCTCCAAAACTACACGTTGTATCTCGAAAAGAATTGTTGTGGCGTGTACGTCTTAACATGTAGCATCTAAAGAGAACCAAAAGGAGAATTTTCTTTCGTCAAAATTTTTCAGAAAATCACGTTTTAAGGAAATCCCGCATCGTGCGAAATTATCTTGTTTTTCCTAAACAACACGTTGTAAGTCGAAAAGCTTTCATGTTGCGTGTATGTCTAAGTGTGTAGCCTCAAAAGAGAAGGCACAGGACAGTTTTCTCTCGAAAGGATATGTAAGAATACC
The DNA here is from genome assembly GCF_947179515.1 of Apodemus sylvaticus. NCBI lineage: Eukaryota > Metazoa > Chordata > Mammalia > Rodentia > Muridae > Apodemus > Apodemus sylvaticus. Next base: position 44,149 of record NW_026263311.1, read on the forward strand.
ACTTCATAAGGAAATACAGTTTTGCAGAATAAAGACATATACGTACGCATTGGAAACTCTTTACGAGAAGAAATAACGCATCGTACAAAATTAGCTTGTATCTCCAAAACTACACGTTGTAACTCGAAAAGAATTGTTGTGGCGTGTACGTCTTAACATGTAGCATCTAAAGAGAACCAAAAGGAGAATTTTCTTTCGTCAAAATTTTTCAGAAACTCACGTTTTAAGGAAATCCCGCATCGTGGGAAATTATCTTGTTTTTCCTAAACAACACGTTGTAAGTCGAAAAGCTTTCATGTTGCGTGTATGTCTAAGTGTGTAGCCTCAAAAGAGAAGGCACAGGACAGTTTTCTCTCGAAAGGATATGTAAGAATACCACTTCATAAGGAAATACAGTTTTGCAGACTAAAGACATATACGTACGAATTGGAAACTCTTTACAAGAAGAAATAAAGCAAAGTACAAAATTAGCTTGTATCTCCAAAACTACATGCTGTATCTCGAAAAGAATTGTTGTGGCGTGTACGTCTTAACATGTAGCATCTAAACAGAACCAAAAGGAGAATTCTTTCGTCAAAATTTTTCAGAAAATCACGTTTTAAGGAAATCCCGCATCGTGCGAAATTATCTTGTTTTTCCTAAACAACACGTTGTAAGTCGAAAAGCTTTCATGTTGCGTGTATGTCTAAGTGTGTAGCCTCAAAAGAGAAGGCACAGGAGAGTTTTCTCTCGAAAGAATATGTAAGAATACCACTTCATAAGGAAATACAGTTTTGCAGAGTAAAGACATATACGTACGTATTGGAAACTCTTTACGAGAAGAAATAACGCATCGTACAAAATTAGCTTGTATCTCCAAAACTACACGTTGTAACTCGAAAAGAATTGTTGTGGCGTGTACGTCTTAACATGTAGCATCTAAAGAGAACCAAAAGGAGAATTTTCTTTCGTCAAAATTTTTCAGAAAATCACGTTTTAAGGAAATCCCGCATCGTGCGAAATTATCTTGTTTTTCCTAAACAACACGTTGTAAGTCGAAAAGCTTTCATGTTGCGTGTATGTCTAAGTGTGTAGCCTCAAAAGAGAAGGCACAGGACAGTTTTCTCTCGAAAGGATATGTAAGAATACCACTTCATAAGGAAATACAGTTTTGCAGCGTAAAGACATATACGTACGCATTGGAAACTCTTTACGAGAAGAAATAACGCATAGTACAAAATTAGCTTGTATCTCCAAAACTACATGTTGTATCTCGAAAAGAATTGTTGTGGCGTGTACGTCTTAACATGTAGCATCTAAAGAGAACCAAAAGGAGAATTTTCTTTCGTCAAAATTTTTCAGAAAATCACGTTTTAAGGAAATACCGCATCGTGCGAAATTATCTTGTTTTTCCTAAACAACACGTTGTAAGTCGAAAAGCTTTCATACTGCATGTATGTCTAAGTGTGTAGCCTCAAAAGAGAAGGCACAGGACAGTTTTCTCTCGAAAGGATATGTAAGAATACCACTTCATAAGGAAATACAGTTTTGCAGAGTAAAGACATATACGTACGCATTGGAAACTCTTTACGAGAAGAAATAACGCATAGTACAAAATTAGCTTGTATCTCCAAAACTATACGTTGTATCTCGAAAAGAATTGTTGTGGCGTGTACGTCTTAACATGTAGCATCTAAAGAGAACCAAAAGGAGAATTTTCTTTCGTCAAAATTTTTCAGAAAATCACGTTTTAAGGAAATCCCGCATCGTGCGAAATTATCTTGTTTTTCCTAAACAACACGTTGTAAGTCGAAAAGCTTTCATGTTGCGTGTATGTCTAAGTGTGTAGCCTCAAAAGAGAAGGCACAGGAGAGTTTTCTCTCGAAAGAATATGTAAGAATACCACTTCATGAGGAAATATAGTTTTGCAGAGTAAAGACATATACGTACGCATTGGAAACTCTTTACGAGAAGAAATAACGCATAGTACAAAATTAGCTTGTATCTCCAAAACTACATGTTGTATCTCGAAAAGAATTGTTGTGGCGTGTACGTCTTAACATGTAGCATCTAAATAGAACCAAAAGGAGAATTTTCTTTCGTCAAAATTTTTCAGAAAATCACATTTTAAGGAAATCCCGCATCGTGCGAAATTATCTTGTTTTTCCTAAAAAACACGTTGTAAGTCGAAAAGCTTTCATGTTGCGTGTATGTCTAAGTGTGTAGCCTCAAAAGAGAAGGCACAGGACAGTTTTCTCTCGAAAGGATATGTAAGAATACCACTTCATAAGGAAATACAGTTTTGCAGCGTAAAGACATATACGTACGCATTGGAAACTCTTTATGAGAAGAAATAACGCATAGTACAAAATTAGCTTGTATCTCCAAAACTACATGTTGTATCTCGAAAAGAATTGTTGTGGCGTGTACGTCTTAACATGTAGCATCTAAAGAGAACCAAAAGGAGAATTTTCTTTCGTCAAAATTTTTCAGAAAATCACGTTTTAAGGAAATCCCGCATCGTGCGAAATTATCTTGTTTTTCCTAAACAACACGTTGTAAGTCGAAAAGCTTTCATATTGCGTGTATGTCTAAGTGTGTAGCCTCAAAAGAGAAGGCACAGGACAGTTTTCTCTCGAAAGGATATGTAAGAATACCACTTCATAAGGAAATACAGTTTTGCAGAGTAAAGACATATACGTACGCATTGGAAACTCTTTACGAGAAATAACGCATAGTACAAAATTAGCTTGTATCTCCAAAACTACACGTTGTATCTCGAAAAGAATTGTTGTGGCGTGTACGTCTTAACATGTAGCATCTAAAGAGAACCAAAAGGAGAATTTTCTTTCGTCAAAATTTTTCAGAAAATCACGTTTTAAGGAAATCCCGCATCGTGCGAAATTATCTTGTTTTTCCTAAACAACACGTTGTAAGTCGAAAAGCTTTCATGTTGCGTGTATGTCTAAGTGTGTAGCCTCAAAAGAGAAGGCACAGGACAGTTTTCTCTCGAAAGGATATGTAAGAATACCACTTCATAAGGAAATACAGTTTTGCAGAGTAAAGACATATACGTACGAATTGGAAACTCTTTACAAGAAGAAATAAAGCAAAGTACAAAATTAGCTTGTATCTCCAAAACTACATGCTGTATCTCGAAAAGAATTGTTGTGGCGTGTACGTCTTAACATGTAGCATCTAAAGAGAACCAAAAGGAGAATTCTTTCGTCAAAATTTTTCAGAAAATCACGTTTTAAGGAAATCCCGCATCGTGCGAAATTATCTTGTTTTTCCTAAACAACACGTTGTAAGACGAAAAGCTTTCATGTTGCGTGTATGTCTAAGTGTGTAGCCTCAAAAGAGAAGGCACAGGACAGTTTTCTCTCGAAAGGATATGTAAGAATACCACTTCATAAGGAAATACAGTTTTGCAGAGTAAAGACATATACGTACGCATTGGAAACTCTTTATGAGAAGAAATAACGCATAGTACAAAATTAGCTTGTATCTCCAAAACTACATGCTGTATCTCAAAAAGAATTGTTGTAGCGTGTACCTCTTAACATGTAGCATCTAAAGAGAACCAAAAGGAGAATTTTCTTTTGTCAAAATTTTTCAGAAAATCACGTTTTAAGGAAATCCCGCATCGTGCGAAATTATCTTGTTTTTCCTAAACAACACGTTGTAAGTCGAAAAGCTTTCATGTTGCGTGTATGTCTAAGTGTGTAGCCTCAAAAGAGAAGGCACAGGACGGTTTTCTCTCGAAAGGATATGTAAGAATACCACTTCATAAGGAAATACAGTTTTGCAGAGTAAAGATATATGTACGAATTGGAAACTCTTTACGAGAAGAAATAACGCATAGTACAAAATTAGCTTGTATCTCCAAAACTACACGTTGTATCTCGAAAAGAATTGTTGTGGCGTGTACGTCTTAACATGTAGCATCTAAAGAGAACCAAAAGGAGAATTTTCTTTCGTCAAAATTTTTCAGAAAATCACGTTTTAAGGAAATCCCGCATCGTGCGAAATTATCTTGTTTTTCCTAAACAACACGTTGTAAGTCGAAAAGCTTTCATGTTGCGTGTATGTCTAAGTGTGTAGCCTCAAAAGAGAAGGCACAGGACAGTTTTCTCTCGAAAGGATATGTAAGAATACCACTTCATAAGGAAATACAGTTTTGCAGAATAAAGACATATACGTACGCATTGGAAACTCTTTACGAGAAGAAATAACGCATCGTACAAAATTAGCTTGTATCTCCAAAACTACACGTTGTAACTCGAAAAGAATTGTTGTGGCGTGTACGTCTTAACATGTAGCATCTAAAGAGAACCAAAAGGAGAATTTTCTTTCGTCAAAATTTTTCAGAAACTCACGTTTTAAGGAAATCCCGCATCGTGCGAAATTATCTTGTTTTTCCTAAACAACACGTTGTAAGTCGAAAAGCTTTCATGTTGCGTGTATGTCTAAGTGTGTAGCCTCAAAAGAGAAGGCACAGGACAGTTTTCTCTCGAAAGGATATGTAAGAATACCACTTCATAAGGAAATACAGTTTTGCAGAGTAAAGACATATACGTACGAATTGGAAACTCTTTACAAGAAGAAATAAAGCAAAGTACAAAATTAGCTTGTATCTCCAAAACTACATGCTGTATCTCGAAAAGAATTGTTGTGGCGTGTACGTCTTAACATGTAGCATCTAAAGAGAACCAAAAGAAGAATTCTTTCGTCAAAATTTTTCAGAAAATCACGTTTTAAGGAAATCCCGCATCGTGCGAAATTATCTTGTTTTTCCTAAACAACACGTTGTAAGTCGAAAAGCTTTCATGTTGCGTGTATGTCTAAGTGTGTAGCCTCAAAAGAGAAGGCACAGGAGAGTTTTCTCTCGAAAGAATATGTAAGAATACCACTTCATAAGGAAATACAGTTTTGCAGAGTAAAGACATATACGTACGTATTGGAAACTCTTTACGAGAAGAAATAACGCATCGTACAAAATTAGCTTGTATCTCCAAAACTACACGTTGTAACTCGAAAAGAATTGTTGTGGCGTGTACGTCTTAACATGTAGCATCTAAAGAGAACCAAAAGGAGAATTTTCTTTCGTCAAAATTTTTCAGAAAATCACGTTTTAAGGAAATCCCGCATCGTGCGAAATTATCTTGTTTTTCCTAAACAACACGTTGTAAGTCGAAAAGCTTTCATGTTGCGTGTACGTCTAAGTGTGTAGCCTCAAAAGAGAAGGCACAGGACAGTTTTCTCTCGAAAGGATATGTAAGAATACCACTTCATAAGGAAATACAGTTTTGCAGCGTAAAGACATATACGTACGCATTGGAAACTCTTTACGAGAAGAAATAACGCATAGTACAAAATTAGCTTGTATCTCCAAAACTACATGTTGTATCTCGAAAAGAATTGTTGTGGCGTGTACGTCTTAACATGTAGCATCTAAATAGAACCAAAAGGAGAATTTTCTTTCGTCAAAATTTTTCAGAAAATCACGTTTTAAGGAAATCCCGCATCGTGCGAAATTATCTTGTTTTTCCTAAACAACACGTTGTAAGTCGAAAAGCTTTCATGTTGCGTGTATGTCTAAGTGTGTAGCCTCAAAAGAGAAGGCACAGGACAGTTTTCTCTCGAAAGGATATGTAAGAATACCACTTCATAAGGAAATACAGTTTTGCAGAGTAAAGACATATACGTACGCATTGGAAACTCTTTACGAGAAGAAATAATGCATAGTACAAAATTAGCTTGTATCTCCAAAACTACACGTTGTATCTCGAAAAGAATTGTTGTGGCGTGTACGTCTTAACATGTAGCATCTAAAGAGAACCAAAAGGAGAATTTTCTTTCGTCAAAATTTTTCAGAAAATCACGTTTTAAGGAAATCCCGCATCGTGCGAAATTATCTTGTTTTTCCTAAACAACACGTTGTAAGTCGAAAAGCTTTCATGTTGCGTGTATGTCTAAGTGTGTAGCCTCAAAAGAGAAGGCACAGGACAGTTTTCTCTCGAAAGGATATGTAAGAATACCACTTCATAAGGAAATACAGTTTTGCAGAGTAAAGACATATACGTACGAATTGGAAACTCTTTACAAGAAGAAATAAAGCAAAGTACAAAATTAGCTTGTATCTCCAAAACTACATGCTGTATCTCGAAAAGAATTGTTGTGGCGTGTACGTCTTAACATGTAGCATCTAAAGAGAACCAAAAGGAGAATTCTTTCGTCAAAATTTTTCAGAAAATCACGTTTTAAGGAAATCCCGCATCGTGCGAAATTATCTTGTTTTTCCTAAACAACACGTTGTAAGTCGAAAAGCTTTCATGTTGCGTGTATGTCTAAGTGTGTAGCCTCAAAAGAGAAGGCACAGGACAGTTTTCTCTCGAAAGGATATGTAAGAATACCACTTCATAAGGAAATACAGTTTTGCAGAGTAAAGACATATACGTACGCATTGGAAACTCTTTATGAGAAGAAATAACGCATAGTACAAAATTAGCTTGTATCTCCAAAACTACATGCTGTATCTCAAAAAGAATTGTTGTAGCGTGTACCTCTTAACATGTAGCATCTAAAGAGAACCAAAAGGAGAATTTTCTTTTGTCAAAATTTTTCAGAAAATCACGTTTTAAGGAAATCCCGCATCGTGCGAAATTATCTTGTTTTTCCTAAACAACACGTTGTAAGTCGAAAAGCTTTCATGTTGCGTGTATGTCTAAGTGTGTAGCCTCAAAAGAGAAGGCACAGGACAGTTTTCTCTCGAAAGGATATGTAAGAATACCACTTCATAAGGAAATACAGTTTTGCAGAGTAAAGATATATGTACGAATTGGAAACTCTTTACGAGAAGAAATAACGCATAGTACAAAATTAGCTTGTATCTCCAAAACTACACGTTGTATCTCGAAAAGAATTGTTGTGGCGTGTACGTCTTAACATGTAGCATCTAAAGAGAACCAAAAGGAGAATTTTCTTTCGTCAAAATTTTTCAGAAAATCACGTTTTAAGGAAATCCCGCATCGTGCGAAATTATCTTGTTTTTCCTAAACAACACGTTGTAAGTCGAAAAGCTTTCATGTTGCGTGTATGTCTAAGTGTGTAGCCTCAAAAGAGAAGGCACAGGACAGTTTTCTCTCAAAAGGATATGTAAGAATACCACTTCATAAGGAAATACAGTTTTGCAGAATGAAGACATATACGTACGCATTGGAAACTCTTTACGAGAAGGAATAACGCATCGTACAAAATTAGCTTGTATCTCCAAAACTACACGTTGTAACTCGAAAAGAATTGTTGTGGCGTGTACGTCTTAACATGTAGCATCTAAAGAGAACCAAAAGGAGAATTTTCTTTCGTCAAAATTTTTCAGAAACTCACGTTTTAAGGAAATCCCGCATCGTGCGAAATTATCTTGTTTTTCCTAAACAACACGTTGTAAGTCGAAAAGCTTTCATGTTGCGTGTATGTCTAAGTGTGTAGCCTCAAAAGAGAAGGCACAGGACAGTTTTCTCTCGACAGGATATGTAAGAATACCACTTCATAAGGAAATACAGTTTTGCAGAGTAAAGACAAATATGTACGAATTGGAAACTCTTTACAAGAAGAAATAAAGCAAAGTACAAAATTAGCTTGTATCTCCAAAACTACATGCTGTATCTCGAAAAGAATTGTTGTGGCTTGTACGTCTTAACATGTAGCATCTAAAGAGAACCAAAAGGAGAAGTCTTTCGTCAAAATTTTTCAGAAAATCACGTTTTAAGGAAATCCCGCATCGTGCGAAATTATCTTGTTTTTCCTAAACAACACGTTGTAAGTCGAAAAGCTTTCATGTTGCGTGTATGTCTAAGTGTGTAGCCTCAAAAGAGAAGGCACAGGAGAGTTTTCTCTCGAAAGAATATGTAAGAATACCACTTCATAAGGAAATACAGTTTTGCAGAGTAAAGACATATACGTACGTATTGGAAACTCTTTACGAGAAGAAATAACGCATCGTACAAAATTAGCTTGTATCTCCAAAACTACACGTTGTAACTCGAAAAGAATTGTTGTGGCGTGTACGTCTTAACATGTAGCATCTAAAGAGAACCAAAAGGAGAATTTTCTTTCGTCAAAATTTTTCAGAAAATCACGTTTTAAGGAAATCCCGCATCGTGCGAAATTATCTTGTTTTTCCTAAACAACACGTTGTAAGTCGAAAAGCTTTCATGTTGCGTGTATGTCTAAGTGTGTAGCCTCAAAAGAGAAGGCACAGGACAGTTTTCTCTCGAAAGGATATGTAAGAATACCACTTCATAAGGAAATACAGTTTTGCAGCGTAAAGACATATACGTACGCATTGGAAACTCTTTACGAGAAGAAATAACGCATCGTACAAAATTAGCTTGTATCTCCAAAAGTACACGTTGTAACTCGAAAAGAATTGTTGTGGCGTGTACGTCTTAACATGTAGCATCTAAAGAGAACCAAAAGGAGAATTTTCTTTCGTCAAAATTTTTCAGAAAATCACGTTTTAAGGAAATCCCGCATCGTGCGAAATTATCTTGTTTTTCCTAAACAACACGTTGTAAGTCGAAAAGCTTTCATGTTGCGTGTATGTCTAAGTGTGTAGCCTCAAAAGAGAAGGCACAGGACAGTTTTCTCTCGAAAGGATATGTAAGAATACCACTTCATAAGGAAATACAGTTTTGCAGCGTAAAGACATATACGTACGCATTGGAAACTCTTTACGAGAAGAAATAACGCATAGTAAAAAATTAGCTTGTATCTCCAAAACTACATGTTGTATCTCGAAAAGAATTGTTGTGGCGTGTACGTCTTAACATGTAGCATCTAAAGAGAACCAAAAGGAGAATTTTCTTTCGTCAAAATTTTTCAGAAAATCACGTTTTAAGGAAATCCCGCATCGTGCGAAATTATCTTGTTTTTCCTAAACAACACGTTGTAAGTCGAAAAGCTTTCATATTGCGTGTATGTCTAAGTGTGTAGCCTCAAAAGAGAAGGCACAGGACAGTTTTCTCTCGAAAGGATATGTAAGAATACCACTTCATAAGGAAATACAGTTTTGCAGAGTAAAGACATATACGTACGCATTGGAAACTCTTTACGAGAAGAAATAACGCATAGTACAAAATTAGCTTGTATCTCCAAAACTACACGTTGTATCTCGAAAAGAATTGTTGTGGCGGGTACGTCTTAACATGTAGCATCTAAAGAGAACCAAAAGGAGAATTTTCTTTCGTCAAAATTTTTCAGAAAATCACGTTTTAAGGAAATCCCGCATCGTGCGAAATTATCTTGTTTTTCCTAAACAACACGTTGTAAGTCGAAAAGCTTTCATGTTGCGTGTATGTCTAAGTGTGTAGCCTCAAAAGAGAAGGCACAGGAGAGTTTTCTCTCGAAAGAATATGTAAGAATACCACTCCATGAGGAAATATAGTTTTGCAGAGTAAAGACATATACGTACGCATTGGAAACTCTTTACGAGAAGAAATAACGCATAGTACAAAATTAGCTTGTATCTCCAAAACTACATGTTGTATCTCGAAAAGAATTGTTGTGGCGTGTACGTCTTAACATGTAGCATCTAAATAGAACCAAAAGGAGAATTTTCTTTCGTCAAAATTTTTCAGAAAATCACGTTTTAAGGAAATCCCGCATCGTGCGAAATTATCTTGTTTTTCCTAAAAAACACGTTGTAAGTCGAAAAGCTTTCATGTTGCGTGTATGTCTAAGTGTGTAGCCTCAAAAGAGAAGGCACAGGACAGTTTTCTCTCGAAAGGATATGTAAGAATACCACTTCATAAGGAAATACAGTTTTGCAGAGTAAAGACATATACGTACGCATTGGAAACTCTTTACGAGAAGAAATAATGCATAGTACAAAATTAGCTTGTATCTCCAAAACTACACGTTGTATCTCGAAAAGAATTGTTGTGGCGTGTACGTCTTAACATGTAGCATCTAAAGAGAACCATAAGGAGAATTTCCTTTCGTCAAAATTTTTCAGAAAATCACGTTTTAAGGAAATCCCGCATCGTGCGAAATTATCTTGTTTTTCCAAAACAACACGTTGTAAGTCGAAAAGCTTTCATGTTGCGTGTATGTCTAAGTGTGTAGCCTCAAAAGAGAAGGCACAGGACAGTTTTCTCTCGAAAGGATATGTAAGAATACCACTTCATAAGGAAATACAGTTTTGCAGAGTAAAGACATATACGTACGCATTGGAAACTCTTTACGAGAAGAAATAACGCATAGTACAAAATTAGCTTGTATCTCCAAAACTACACGTTGTATCTCGAAAAGAATTGTTGTGGCGTGTACGTCTTAACATGTAGCATCTAAAGAGAACCAAAAGGAGAATTTTCTTTCGTCAAAATTTTTCAGAAAATCACGTTTTAAGGAAATCCCGCATCGTGCGAAATTATCTTGTTTTTCCTAAACAACACGTTGTAAGTCGAAAAGCTTTCATGTTGCGTGTATGTCTAAGTGTGTAGCCTCAAAAGGGAAGGCACAGGACAGTTTTCTCTCGAAAGGATATGTAAGAATACCACTTCATAAGGAAATACAGTTTTGCAGAGTAAAGACATATACGTACGCATTGGAAACTCTTTACGAGAAGAAATAACGCATAGTACAAAATTAGCTTGTATCTCCAAAACTACACGTTGTATCTCGAAAAGAATTGTTGTGGCGTGTACGTCTTAACATGTAGCATCTAAAGAGAACCAAAAGGAGAATTTTCTTTCGTCAAAATTTTTCAGAAAATCACGTTTTAAGGAAATCCCGCATCGTGCGAAATTATCTTGTTTTTCCTAAACAACACGTTGTAAGTCGAAAAGCTTTCATGTTGCGTGTATGTCTAAGTGTGTAGCCTCAAAAGAGAAGGCACAGGACAGTTTTCTCTCGAAAGGATATGTAAGAATACCACTTCATAAGGAAATACAGTTTTGCAGCGTAAAGACATATACGTACGCATTGGAAACTCTTTACGAGAAGAAATAACGCATAGTACAAAATTAGCTTGTATCTCCAAAACTACACGTTGTATCTCGAAAAGAATTGTTGTGGCGTGTACGTCTTAACATGTAGCATCTAAATAGAACCAAAAGGAGAATTTTCTTTCGTCAAAATTTTTCAGAAAATCACGTTTTAAGGAAATCCCGCATCGTGCGAAATTATCTTGTTTTTCCTAAACAACACGTTGTAAGTCGAAAAGCTTTCATGTTGCGTGTATGTCTAAGTGTGTAGCCTCAAAAGAGAAGGCACAGGACAGTTTTCTCTCGAAAGGATATGTAAGAATACCACTTCATAAGGAAATACAGTTTTGCAGCGTAAAGACATATACGTACGCATTGGAAACTCTTTACGAGAAGAAATAACGCATAGTACAAAATTAGCTTGTATCTCCAAAACTACACGTTGTATCTCGAAAAGAATTGTTGTGGCGTGTACGTCTTAACATGTAGCATCTAAAGAGAACCAAAAGGAGAATTTTCTTTCGTCAAAATTTTTCAGAAAATCACGTTTTAAGGAAATCCCGCATCGTGCGAAATTATCTTGTTTTTCCTAAACAACACGTTGTAAGTCGAAAAGCTTTCATGTTGCGTGTATGTCTAAGTGTGTAGCCTCAAAAGAGAAGGCACAGGACAGTTTTCTCTCGAAAGGATATGTAAGAATACCACTTCATAAGGAAATACAGTTTTGCAGAGTAAAGACATATACGTACGCATTGGAAACTCTTTACGAGAAGAAATAACGCATAGTACAAAATTAGCTTGTATCTCCAAAACTACACGTTGTATCTCGAAAAGAATTGTTGTGGCGTGTACGTCTTAACATGTAGCATCTAAAGAGAACCAAAAGGAGAATTTTCTTTCGTCAAAATTTTTCAGAAAATCACGTTTTAAGGAAATCCCGCATCGTGCGAAATTATCTTGTTTTTCCTAAACAACACGTTGTAAGTCGAAAAGCTTTCATGTTGCGTGTATGTCTAAGTGTGTAGCCTCAAAAGAGAAGGCACAGGACAGTTTTCTCTCGAAAGGATATGTAAGAATACCACTTCATAAGGAAATACAGTTTTGCAGCGTAAAGACATATACGTACGCATTGGAAACTCTTTACGAGAAGAAATAACGCATCGTACAAAATTAGCTTGTATCTCCAAAACTACACGTTGTATCTCGAAAAGAATTGTTGTGGCGTGTACGTCTTAACATGTAGCATCTAAAGAGAACCAAAAGGAGAATTTTCTTTCGTCAAAATTTTTCAGAAAATCACGTTTTAAGGAAATCCCGCATCGTGCGAAATTATCTTGTTTTTCCTAAACAACACGTTGTAAGTCGAAAAGCTTTCATGTTGCGTGTATGTCTAAGTGTGTAGCCTCAAAAGAGAAGGCACAGGACAGTTTTCTCTCGAAAGGATATGTAAGAATACCACTTCATAAGGAAATACAGTTTTGCAGTGTAAAGACATATACGTACGCATTGGAAACTCTTTACGAGAAGAAATAACGCATAGTACAAAATTAGCTTGTATCTCCAAAACTACACGTTGTATCTCGAAAAGAATTGTTGTGGCGTGTACGTCTTAACATGTAGCATCTAAAGAGAACCAAAAGGAGAATTTTCTTTCGTCACAATTTTCCGAAAATCACGTTTTAAGGAAATCCCGCATCGTGCGAAATTATCTTGTTTTTCCTAAACAACACGTTGTAAGTCGAAAAGCTTTCCTGTTGCGTGTATGTCTAAGTGTGTAGCCTCAAAAGAGAAGGCACAGGACAGTTTTCTCTCGAAAGGATATGTAAGAATACCACTTCATAAGGAAATACAGTTTTGCAGAGTAAAGACATATACGTACGCATTGGAAACTCTTTACGAGAAGAAATAACGCATAGTACAAAATTAGCTTGTATCTCCAAAACTACACGTTGTATCTCGAAAAGAATTGTTGTGGCGTGTACGTCTTAACATGTAGCATCTAAAGAGAACCAAAAGGAGAATTTTCTTTCGTCAAAATTTTTCAGAAAATCACGTTTTAAGGAAATCCCGCATCGTGCGAAATTATCTTGTTTTTCCTAAACAACACGTTGTAAGTCGAAAAGCTTTCATGTTGCGTGTATGTCTAAGTGTGTAGCCTCAAAAGAGAAGGCACAGGACAGTTTTCTCTCGAAAGGATATGTAAGAATACCACTTCATAAGGAAATACAGTTTTGCAGCGTAAAGACATATACGTACGCATTGGAAACTCTTTACGAGAAGAAATAACGCATAGTACAAAATTAGCTTGTATCTCCAAAACTACACGTTGTATCTCGAAAAGAATTGTTGTGGCGTGTACGTCTTAACATGTAGCATCTAAATAGAACCAAAAGGAGAATTTTCTTTCGTCAAAATTTTTCAGAAAATCACGTTTTAAGGAAATCCCGCATCGTGCGAAATTATCTTGTTTTTCCTAAACAACACGTTGTAAGTCGAAAAGCTTTCATGTTGCGTGTATGTCTAAGTGTGTAGCCTCAAAAGAGAAGGCACAGGACAGTTTTCTCTCGAAAGGATATGTAAGAATACCACTTCATAAGGAAATACAGTTTTGCAGCGTAAAGACATATACGTACGCATTGGAAACTCTTTACGAGAAGAAATAACGCATAGTACAAAATTAGCTTGTATCTCCAAAACTACACGTTGTATCTCGAAAAGAATTGTTGTGGCGTGTACGTCTTAACATGTAGCATCTAAAGAGAACCAAAAGGAGAATTTTCTTTCGTCAAAATTTTTCAGAAAATCACGTTTTAAGGAAATCCCGCATCGTGCGAAATTATCTTGTTTTTCCTAAACAACACGTTGTAAGTCGAAAAGCTTTCATGTTGCGTGTATGTCTAAGTGTGTAGCCTCAAAAGAGAAGGCACAGGACAGTTTTCTCTCGAAAGGATATGTAAGAATACCACTTCATAAGGAAATACAGTTTTGCAGAGTAAAGACATATACGTACGCATTGGAAACTCTTTACGAGAAGAAATAACGCATAGTACAAAATTAGCTTGTATCTCCAAAACTACACGTTGTATCTCGAAAAGAATTGTTGTGGCGTGTACGTCTTAACATGTAGCATCTAAAGAGAACCAAAAGGAGAATTTTCTTTCGTCAAAATTTTTCAGAAAATCACGTTTTAAGGAAATCCCGCATCGTGCGAAATTATCTTGTTTTTCCTAAACAACACGTTGTAAGTCGAAAAGCTTTCATGTTGCGTGTATGTCTAAGTGTGTAGCCTCAAAAGAGAAGGCACAGGACAGTTTTCTCTCGAAAGGATATGTAAGAATACCACTTCATAAGGAAATACAGTTTTGCAGCGTAAAGACATATACGTACGCATTGGAAACTCTTTACGAGAAGAAATAACGCATCGTACAAAATTAGCTTGTATCTCCAAAACTACACGTTGTATCTCGAAAAGAATTGTTGTGGCGTGTACGTCTTAACATGTAGCATCTAAAGAGAACCAAAAGGAGAATTTTCTTTCGTCAAAATTTTTCAGAAAATCACGTTTTAAGGAAATCCCGCATCGTGCGAAATTATCTTGTTTTTCCTAAACAACACGTTGTAAGTCGAAAAGCTTTCATGTTGCGTGTATGTCTAAGTGTGTAGCCTCAAAAGAGAAGGCACAGGACAGTTTTCTCTCGAAAGGATATGTAAGAATACCACTTCATAAGGAAATACAGTTTTGCAGTGTAAAGACATATACGTACGCATTGGAAACTCTTTACGAGAAGAAATAACGCATAGTACAAAATTAGCTTGTATCTCCAAAACTACACGTTGTATCTCGAAAAGAATTGTTGTGGCGTGTACGTCTTAACATGTAGCATCTAAAGAGAACCAAAAGGAGAATTTTCTTTCGTCACAATTTTCCGAAAATCACGTTTTAAGGAAATCCCGCATCGTGCGAAATTATCTTGTTTTTCCTAAACAACACGTTGTAAGTCGAAAAGCTTTCCTGTTGCGTGTATGTCTAAGTGTGTAGCCTCAAAAGAGAAGGCACAGGACAGTTTTCTCTCGAAAGGATATGTAAGAATACCACTTCATAAGGAAATACAGTTTTGCAGAGTAAAGACATATACGTACGCATTGGAAACTCTTTACGAGAAGAAATAACGCATAGTACAAAATTAGCTTGTATCTCCAAAACTACACGTTGTATCTCGAAAAGAATTGTTGTGGCGTGTACGTCTTAACATGTAGCATCTAAAGAGAACCAAAAGGAGAATTTTCTTTCGTCAAAATTTTTCAGAAAATCACGTTTTAAGGAAATCCCGCATCGTGCGAAATTATCTTGTTTTTCCTAAACAACACGTTGTAAGTCGAAAAGCTTTCATGTTGCGTGTATGTCTAAGTGTGTAGCCTCAAAAGAGAAGGCACAGGACAGTTTTCTCTCGAAAGGATATGTAAGAATACCACTTCATACGGAAATACAGTTTTGCAGAGTAAAGACATATACGTACGCATTGGAAACTCTTTCCGAGAAGAAATAACGCATAGTACAAAATTAGCTTGTATCTCCAAAACTACACGTTGTATCTCGAAAAGAATTGTTGTGGCGTGTACGTCTTAACATGTAGCATCTAAAGAGAACCAAAAGGAGAATTTTCTTTCGTCAAAATTTTTCAGAAAATCACGTTTTAAGGAAATCCCGCATCGTGCGAAATTATCTTGTTTTTCCTAAACAACACGTTGTAAGTCGAAAAGCTTTCATGTTGCGTGTATGTCTAAGTGTGTAGCCTCAAAAGAGAAGGCACAGGACAGTTTTCTCTCGAAAGGATATGTAAGAATACCACTTCATAAGGAAATACAGTTTTGCAGAGTAAAGACATATACGTACGCATTGGAAACTCTTTACGAGAAGAAATAACGCATAGTACAAAATTAGCTTGTATCTCCAAAACTACACGTTGTATCTCGGAAAGAATTGTTGTGGCGTGTACGTCTTAACATGTAGCATCTAAAGAGAACCAAAAGGAGAATTTTCTTTCGTCAAAATTTTCCGAAAATCACGTTTTAAGGAAATCCCGCATCGTGCGAAATTATCTTGTTTTTCCTAAACAACACGTTGTAAGTCGAAAAGCTTTCATGTTGCGTGTATGTCTAAGTGTGTAGCCTCAAAAGAGAAGGCACAGGACAGTTTTCTCTCGAAAGGATATGTAAGAATACCACTTCATAAGGAAATACAGTTTTGCAGAGTAAAGTCATATACGTACGCATTGGAAACTCTTTACGAGAAGAAATAACGCATAGTACAAAATTAGCTTGTATCTCCAAAACTACACGTTGTATCTCGAAAAGAATTGTTGTGGCGTGTACGTCTTAACATGTAGCATCTAAAGAGAACCAAAAGGAGAATTTTCTTTCGTCAAAATTTTTCAGAAAATCACGTTTTAAGGAAATCCCGCATCGTGCGAAATTATCTTGTTTTTCCTAAACAACACGTTGTAAGTCGAAAAGCTTTCATGTTGCGTGTATGTCTAAGTGTGTAGCCTCAAAAGAGAAGGCACAGGACAGTTTTCTCTCGAAAGGATATGTAAGAATACCACTTCATAAGGAAATACAGTTTTGCAGAGTAAAGACATATACGTACGCATTGGAAACTCTTTACGAGAAGAAATAACGCATAGTACAAAATTAGCTTGTATCTCCAAAACTACACGTTGTATCTCGAAAAGAATTGTTGTGGCGTGTACGTCTTAACATGTAGCATCTAAAGAGAACCAAAAGGAGAATTTTCTTTCGTCAAAATTTTTCAGAAAATCACGTTTTAAGGAAATCCCGCATCGTGCGAAATTATCTTGTTTTTCCTAAACAACACGTTGTAAGTCGAAAAGCTTTCATGTTGCGTGTATGTCTAAGTGTGTAGCCTCAAAAGAGAAGGCACAGGACAGTTTTCTCTCGAAAGGATATGTAAGAATACCACTTCATACGGAAATACAGTTTTGCAGAGTAAAGACATATACGTACGCATTGGAAACTCTTTACGAGAAGAAATAACGCATAGTACAAAATTAGCTTGTATCTCCAAAACTACACGTTGTATCTCGAAAAGAATTGTTGTGGCGTGTACGTCTTAACATGTAGCATCTAAAGAGAACCAAAAGGAGAATTTTCTTTCGTCAAAATTTTTCAGAAAATCACGTTTTAAGGAAATCCCGCATCGTGCGAAATTATCTTGTTTTTCCTAAACAACACGTTGTAAGTCGAAAAGCTTTCATGTTGCGTGTATGTCTAAGTGTGTAGCCTCAAAAGAGAAGGCACAGGACAGTTTTCTCTCGAAAGGATATGTAAGAATACCACTTCATAAGGAAATACAGTTTTGCAGAGTAAAGACATATACGTACGCATTGGAAACTCTTTACGAGAAGAAATAACGCATAGTACAAAATTAGCTTGTATCTCCAAAACTACACGTTGTATCTCGGAAAGAATTGTTGTGGCGTGTACGTCTTAACATGTAGCATCTAAAGAGAACCAAAAGGAGAATTTTCTTTCGTCAAAATTTTCCGAAAATCACGTTTTAAGGAAATCCCGCATCGTGCGAAATTATCTTGTTTTTCCTAAACAACACGTTGTAAGTCGAAAAGCTTTCATGTTGCGTGTATGTCTAAGTGTGTAGCCTCAAAAGAGAAGGCACAGGACAGTTTTCTCTCGAAAGGATATGTAAGAATACCACTTCATAAGGAAATACAGTTTTGCAGAGTAAAGTCATATACGTACGCATTGGAAACTCTTTACGAGAAGAAATAACGCATAGTACAAAATTAGCTTGTATCTCCAAAACTACACGTTGTATCTCGAAAAGAATTGTTGTGGCGTGTACGTCTTAACATGTAGCATCTAAAGAGAACCAAAAGGAGAATTTTCTTTCGTCAAAATTTTTCAGAAAATCACGTTTTAAGGAAATCCCGCATCGTGCGAAATTATCTTGTTTTTCCTAAACAACACGTTGTAAGTCGAAAAGCTTTCATGTTGCGTGTATGTCTAAGTGTGTAGCCTCAAAAGAGAAGGCACAGGACAGTTTTCTCTCGAAAGGATATGTAAGAATACCACTTCATACGGAAATACAGTTTTGCAGAGTAAAGACATATACGTACGCATTGGAAACTCTTTCCGAGAAGAAATAACGCATAGTACAAAATTAGCTTGTATCTCCAAAACTACACGTTGTATCTCGAAAAGAATTGTTGTGGCGTGTACGTCTTAACATGTAGCATCTAAAGAGAACCAAAAGGAGAATTTTCTTTCGTCAAAATTTTTCAGAAAATCACGTTTTAAGGAAATCCCGCATCGTGCGAAATTATCTTGTTTTTCCTAAACAACACGTTGTAAGTCGAAAAGCTTTCATGTTGCGTGTATGTCTAAGTGTGTAGCCTCAAAAGAGAAGGCACAGGACAGTTTTCTCTCGAAAGGATATGTAAGAATACCACTTCATAAGGAAATACAGTTTTGCAGAGTAAAGACATATACGTACGCATTGGAAACTCTTTACGAGAAGAAATAACGCATAGTACAAAATTAGCTTGTATCTCCAAAACTACACGTTGTATCTCGGAAAGAATTGTTGTGGCGTGTACGTCTTAACATGTAGCATCTAAAGAGAACCAAAAGGAGAATTTTCTTTCGTCAAAATTTTCCGAAAATCACGTTTTAAGGAAATCCCGCATCGTGCGAAATTATCTTGTTTTTCCTAAACAACACGTTGTAAGTCGAAAAGCTTTCATGTTGCGTGTATGTCTAAGTGTGTAGCCTCAAAAGAGAAGGCACAGGACAGTTTTCTCTCGAAAGGATATGTAAGAATACCACTTCATAAGGAAATACAGTTTTGCAGAGTAAAGTCATATACGTACGCATTGGAAACTCTTTACGAGAAGAAATAACGCATAGTACAAAATTAGCTTGTATCTCCAAAACTACACGTTGTATCTCGAAAAGAATTGTTGTAGCGTGTACGTCTTAACATGTAGCATCTAAAGAGAACCAAAAGGAGAATTTTCTTTCGTCAAAATTTTTCAGAAAATCACGTTTTAAGGAAATCCCGCATCGTGCGAAATTATCTTGTTTTTCCTAAACAACACGTTGTAAGTCGAAAAGCTTTCATGTTGCGTGTATGTCTAAGTGTGTAGCCTCAAAAGAGAAGGCACAGGACAGTTTTCTCTCGAAAGGATATGTAAGAATACCACTTCATAAGGAAATACAGTTTTGCAGAGTAAAGACATATACGTACGCATTGGAAACTCTTTACGAGAAGAAATAACGCATAGTACAAAATTAGCTTGTATCTCCAAAACTACACGTTGTATCTCGAAAAGAATTGTTGTGGCGTGTACGTCTTAACATGTAGCATCTAAAGAGAACCAAAAGGAGAATTTTCTTTCGTCACAATTTTCCGAAAATCACGTTTTAAGGAAATCCCGCATCGTGCGAAATTATCTTGTTTTTCCTAAACAACACGTTGTAAGTCGAAAAGCTTTCATGTTGCGTGTATGTCTAAGTGTGTAGCCTCAAAAGAGAAGGCACAGGACAGTTTTCTCTCGAAAGGATATGTAAGAATACCACTTCATACGGAAATACAGTTTTGCAGAGTAAAGACATATACGTACGCATTGGAAACTCTTTACGAGAAGAAATAACGCATAGTACAAAATTAGCTTGTATCTCCAAAACTACACGTTGTATCTCGAAAAGAATTGTTGTGGCGTGTACGTCTTAACATGTAGCATCTAAAGAGAACCAAAAGGAGAATTTTCTTTCGTCAAAATTTTTCAGAAAATCACGTTTTAAGGAAATCCCGCATCGTGCGAAATTATCTTGTTTTTCCTAAACAACACGTTGTAAGTCGAAAAGCTTTCATGTTGCGTGTATGTCTAAGTGTGTAGCCTCAAAAGAGAAGGCACAGGACAGTTTTCTCTCGAAAGGATATGTAAGAATACCACTTCATAAGGAAATACAGTTTTGCAGAGTAAAGACATATACGTACGCATTGGAAACTCTTTACGAGAAGAAATAACGCATAGTACAAAATTAGCTTGTATCTCCAAAACTACACGTTGTATCTCGGAAAGAATTGTTGTGGCGTGTACGTCTTAACATGTAGCATCTAAAGAGAACCAAAAGGAGAATTTTCTTTCGTCAAAATTTTCCGAAAATCACGTTTTAAGGAAATCCCGCATCGTGCGAAATTATCTTGTTTTTCCTAAACAACACGTTGTAAGTCGAAAAGCTTTCATGTTGCGTGTATGTCTAAGTGTGTAGCCTCAAAAGAGAAGGCACAGGACAGTTTTCTCTCGAAAGGATATGTAAGAATACCACTTCATAAGGAAATACAGTTTTGCAGAGTAAAGTCATATACGTACGCATTGGAAACTCTTTACGAGAAGAAATAACGCATAGTACAAAATTAGCTTGTATCTCCAAAACTACACGTTGTATCTCGAAAAGAATTGTTGTGGCGTGTACGTCTTAACATGTAGCATCTAAAGAGAACCAAAAGGAGAATTTTCTTTCGTCAAAATTTTTCAGAAAATCACGTTTTAAGGAAATCGCGCATCGTGCGAAATTATCTTGTTTTTCCTAAACAACACGTTGTAAGTCGAAAAGCTTTCATGTTGCGTGTATGTCTAAGTGTGTAGCCTCAAAAGAGAAGGCACAGGACAGTTCTCTCTCGAAAGGATATGTAAGAATACCACTTCATAAGGAAATACAGTTTTGCAGAGTAAAGACATATACGTACGCATTGGAAACTCTTTACGAGAAGAAATAACGCATAGTACAAAATTAGCTTGTATCTCCAAAACTACACGTTGTATCTCGAAAAGAATTGTTGTGGCGTGTACGTCTTAACATGTAGCATCTAAAGAGAACCAAAAGGAGAATTTTCTTTCGTCAAAATTTTCCGAAAATCACGTTTTAAGGAAACCCGCATCGTGCGAAATTATCTTGTTTTTCCTAAACAACACGTTGTAAGTCGAAAAGCTTTCATGTTGCGTGTATGTCTAAGTGTGTAGCCTCAAAAGAGAAGGGACAGGACAGTTTTCTCTCGAAAGGATATGTAAGAATACCACTTCATAAGGAAATACAGTTTTGCAGAGTAAAGACATATACGTACGCATTGGAAACTCTTTACGAGAAGAAATAACGCATAGTACAAAATTAGCTTGTATCTCCAAAACTACACGTTGTATCTCGAAAAGAATTGTTGTGGCGTGTACGTCTTAACATGTAGCATCTAAAGAGAACCAAAAGGAGAATTTTCTTTCGTCAAAATTTTCCGAAAATCACGTTTTAAGGAAATCCCACATCGTGCGAAATTATCTTGTTTTTCCTAAACAACACGTTGTAAGTCGAAAAGCTTTCCTGTTGCGTGTATGTCTAAGTGTGTAGCCTCAAAAGAGAAGGCACAGGACAGTTTTCTCTCGAAAGGATATGTAAGAATACCACTTCATAAGGAAATACAGTTTTGCAGAGTAAAGACATATACGTACGCATTGGAAACTCTTTACGAGAAGAAATAACGCATAGTACAAAATTAGCTTGTATCTCCAAAACTACACGTTGTATCTCGAAAAGAATTGTTGTGGCGTGTACGTCTTAACATGTAGCATCTAAAGAGAACCAAAAGGAGAATTTTCTTTCGTCACAATTTTCCGAAAATCACGTTTTAAGGAAATCCCGCATCGTGCGAAATTATCTTGTTTTTCCTAAACAACACGTTGTAAGTCGAAAAGCTTTCCTGTTGCGTGTATGTCTAAGTGTGTAGCCTCAAAAGAGAAGGCACAGGACAGTTTTCTCTCGAAAGGATATGTAAGAATACCACTTCATAAGGAAATACAGTTTTGCAGAGTAAAGACATATACGTACGCATTGGAAACTCTTTACGAGAAGAAATAACGCATAGTACAAAATTAGCTTGTATCTCCAAAACTACACGTTGTATCTCGAAAAGAATTGTTGTGGCGTGTACGTCTTAACATGTAGCATCTAAAGAGAACCAAAAGGAGAATTTTCTTTCGTCAAAATTTTTCAGAAAATCACGTTTTAAGGAAATCCCGCATCGTGCGAAATTATCTTGTTTTTCCTAAACAACACGTTGTAAGTCGAAAAGCTTTCATGTTGCGTGTATGTCTAAGTGTGTAGCCTCAAAAGAGAAGGCACAGGACAGTTTTCTCTCGAAAGGATATGTAAGAATACCACTTCATAAGGAAATACAGTTTTGCAGAGTAAAGACATATACGTACGCATTGGAAACTCTTTACGAGAAGAAATAACGCATAGTACAAAATTAGCTTGTATCTCCAAAACTACACGTTGTATCTCGGAAAGAATTGTTGTGGCGTGTACGTCTTAACATGTAGCATCTAAAGAGAACCAAAAGGAGAATTTTCTTTCGTCAAAATTTTCCGAAAATCACGTTTTAAGGAAATCCCGCATCGTGCGAAATTATCTTGTTTTTCCTAAACAACACGTTGTAAGTCGAAAAGCTTTCATGTTGCGTGTATGTCTAAGTGTGTAGCCTCAAAAGAGAAGGCACAGGACAGTTTTCTCTCGAAAGGATATGTAAGAATACCACTTCATAAGGAAATACAGATTTGCAGAGTAAAGTCATATACGTACGCATTGGAAACTCTTTACGAGAAGAAATAACGCATAGTACAAAATTAGCTTGTATCTCCAAAACTACACGTTGTATCTCGAAAAGAATTGTTGTGGCGTGTACGTCTTAACATGTAGCATCTAAAGAGAACCAAAAGGAGAATTTTCTTTCGTCAAAATTTTTCAGAAAATCACGTTTTAAGGAAATCCCGCATCGTGCGAAATTATCTTGTTTTTCCTAAACAACACGTTGTAAGTCGAAAAGCTTTCATGTTGCGTGTATGTCTAAGTGTGTAGCCTCAAAAGAGAAGGCACAGGACAGTTTTCTCTCGAAAGGATATGTAAGAATACCACTTCATAAGGAAATACAGTTTTGCAGAGTAAAGACATATACGTACGCATTGGAAACTCTTTACGAGAAGAAATAACGCATAGTACAAAATTAGCTTGTATCTCCAAAACTACACGTTGTATCTCGAAAAGAATTGTTGTGGCGTGTACGTCTTAACATGTAGCATCTAAACAGAACCAAAAGGAGAATTTTCTTTCGTCAAAATTTTCCGAAAATCACGTTTTAAGGAAACCCGCATCGTGCGAAATTATCTTGTTTTTCCTAAACAACACGTTGTAAGTCGAAAAGCTTTCATGTTGCGTGTATGTCTAAGTGTGTAGCCTCAAAAGAGAAGGGACAGGACAGTTTTCTCTCGAAAGGATATGTAAGAATACCACTTCATAAGGAAATACAGTTTTGCAGAGTAAAGACATATACGTACGCATTGGAAACTCTTTACGAGAAGAAATAACGCATAGTACAAAATTAGCTTGTATCTCCAAAACTACACGTTGTATCTCGAAAAGAATTGTTGTGGCGTGTACGTCTTAACATGTAGCATCTAAAGAGAACCAAAAGGAGAATTTTCTTTCGTCAAAATTTTCCGAAAATCACGTTTTAAGGAAATCCCACATCGTGCGAAATTATCTTGTTTTTCCTAAACAACACGTTGTAAGTCGAAAAGCTTTCATGTTGCGTGTATGTCTAAGTGTGTAGCCTCAAAAGAGAAGGCACAGGACAGTTTTCTCTCGAAAGGATATGTAAGAATACCACTTCATAAGGAAATACAGTTTTGCAGAGTAAAGACATATACGTACGCATTGGAAACTCTTTACGAGAAGAAATAACGCATAGTACAAAATTAGCTTGTATCTCCAAAACTACACGTTGTATCTCGAAAAGAATTGTTGTGGCATGTACGTCTTAACATGTAGCATCTAAAGAGAACCAAAAGGAGAATTTTCTTTCGTCAAAATTTTCCGAAAATCACGTTTTAAGGAAATCCCGCATCGTGCGAAATTATCTTGTTTTTCCTAAACATCACGTTGTAAGTCGAAAAGCTTTCATGTTGCGTGTATGTCTAAGTGTGTAGCCTCAAAAGAGAAGGCACAGGACAGTTTTCTCTCGAAAGGATATGTAAGAATACCACTTCATAAGGAAATACAGTTTTGCAGAGTAAAGACATATACGTACGCATTGGAAACTCTTTACGAGAAGAAATAACGCATAGTACAAAATTAGCTTGTATCTCCAAAACTACACGTTGTATCTCGAAAAGAATTGTTGTGGCATGTACGTCTTAACATGTAGCATCTAAAGAGAACCAAAAGGAGAATTTTCTTTCGTCAAAATTTTCCGAAAATCACGTTTTAAAGAAATCCCACATCGTGCGAAATTCTCTTGTTTTTCCTAAACAACACGTTGTAAGTCGAAAAGCTTTCATGTTGCGTGTATGTCTAAGTGTGTAGCCTCAAAAGAGAAGGCACAGGACAGTTTTCTCTCGAAAGGATATGTAAGAATACCACTTCATAAGGAAATACAGTTTTGCAGAGTAAAGACATATACGTACGCATTGGAAACTCTTTACGAGAAGAAATAACGCATAGTACAAAATTAGCTTGTATCTCCAAAACTACACGTTGTATCTCGAAAAGAATTGTTGTGGCATGTACGTCTTAACATGTAGCATCTAAAGAGAACCAAAAGGAGAATTTTCTTTCGTCAAAATTTTCCGAAAATCACGTTTTAAGGAAATCCCGCATCGTGCGAAATTATCTTGTTTTTCCTAAACAACACGTTGTAAGTCGAAAAGCTTTCATGTTGCGTGTATGTCTAAGTGTGTAGCCTCAAAAGAGAAGGCACAGGACAGTTTTCTCTCGAAAGGATATGTAAGAATACCACTTCATAAGGAAATACAGTTTTGCAGAGTAAAGACATATACGTACGCATTGGAAACTCTTTACGAGAAGAAATAACGCATAGTACAAAATTAGCTTGTATCTCCAAAACTACACGTTGTATCTCGAAAAGAATTGTTGTGGCGTGTACATCTTAACATGTAGCATCTAAAGAGAACCAAAAGGAGAATTTTCTTTCGTCAAAATTTTTCAGAAAATCATGTTTTAAGGAAATCCCGCATCGTGCGAAATTATCTTGTTTTTCCTAAACAACACGTTGTAAGTCGAAAAGCTTTCATGTTGCGTGTATGTCTAAGTGTGTAGCCTCAAAAGAGAAGGCACAGGACAGTTTTCTCTCGAAAGGATATGTAAGAATACCACTTCATAAGGAAATACAGTTTTGCAGCGTAAAGACATATACGTACGCATTGGAAACTCTTTACGAGAAGAAATAACGCATAGTACAAAATTAGCTTGTATCTCCAAAACTACACGTTGTATCTCGAAAAGAATTGTTGTGGCGTGTACGTCTTAACATGTAGCATCTAAAGAGAACCAAAAGGAGAATTTTCTTTCGTCAAAATTTTTCAGAAAATCACGTTTTAAGGAAATCCCGCATCGTGCGAAATTATCTTGTTTTTCCTAAACAACACGTTGTAAGTCGAAAAGCTTTCATGTTGCGTGTATGTCTAAGTGTGTAGCCTCAAAAGAGAAGGCACAGGACAGTTTTCTCTTGAAAGGATATGTAAGAATACCACTTCATAAGGAAATACAGTTTTGCAGCGTAAAGACATATACGTACGCATTGGAAACTCTTTACGAGAAGAAATAACGCATAGTACAAAATTAGCTTGTATCTCCAAAACTACACGTTGTATCTCGAAAAGAATTGTTGTGGCGTGTACGTCTTAACATGTAGCATCTAAAGAGAACCAAAAGGAGAATTTTCTTTCGTCAAAATTTTTCAGAAAATCACGTTTTAAGGAAATCCCGCATCGTGCGAAATTATCTTGTTTTTCCTAAACAACACGTTGTAAGTCGAAAAGCTTTCATGTTGCGTGTATGTCTAAGTGTGTAGCCTCAAAAGAGAAGGCACAGGACAGTTTTCTCTCGAAAGGATATGTAAGAATACCACTTCATAAGGAAATACAGTTTTGCAGAATAAAGACATATACGTACGCATTGGAAACTCTTTACGAGAAGAAATAACACATAGTACAAAATTAGCTTGTATCTCCAAAACTACACGTTGTATCTCGAAAAGAATTGTTGTGGCGTGTACGTCTTAACATGTAGCATCTAAAGAGAACCAAAAGGAGAATTTTCTTTCGTCAAAACTTTTCAGATAATCACGTTTTAAGGAAATCCCGCATCGTGCGAAATTATCTTGTTTTTCCTAAACAACACGTTGTAAGTCGAAAAGCTTTCATGTTGCGTGTATGTCTAAGTGTGTAGCCTCAAAAGAGAAGGCACAGGACAGTTTTCTCTCGAAAGGATATGTAAGAATACCACTTCATAAGGAAATACAGTTTTGCAGCGTAAAGACATATACGTACGCATTGGAAACTCTTTACGAGAAGAAATAACGCATAGTACAAAATAAGCTTGTATCTCCAAAACTACACGTTGTATCTCGAAAAGAATTGTTGTGGCGTGTACGTCTTAACATGTAGCATCTAAAGAGAACCAAAAGGAGAATTTTCTTTCGTCAAAATTTTTCAGAAAATCACGTTTTAAGGAAATCCCGCATCGTGCGAAATTATCTTGTTTTTCCTAAACAACACGTTGTAAGTCGAAAAGCTTTCATGTTGCGTGTATGTCTAAGTGTGTAGCCTCAAAAGAGAAGGCACAGGACAGTTTTCTCTTGAAAGGATATGTAAGAATACCACTTCATAAGGAAATACAGTTTTGCAGCGTAAAGACATATACGTACGCATTGGAAACTCTTTACGAGAAGAAATAACGCATAGTACAAAATTAGCTTGTATCTCCAAAACTACACGTTGTATCTCGAAAAGAATTGTTGTGGCGTGTACGTCTTAACATGTAGCATCTAAAGAGAACCAAAAGGAGAATTTTCTTTCGTCAAAATTTTTCAGAAAATCACGTTTTAAGGAAATCCCGCATCGTGCGAAATTATCTTGTTTATCCTAAACAACACGTTGTAAGTCGAAAAGCTTTCATGTTGCGTGTATGTCTAAGTGTGTAGCCTCAAAAGAGAAGGCACAGGACAGTTTTCTCTCGAAAGGATATGTAAGAATACCACTTCATAAGGAAATACAGTTTTGCAGAATAAAGACATATACGTACGCATTGGAAACTCTTTACGAGAAGAAATAACACATAGTACAAAATTAGCTTGTATCTCCAAAACTACACGTTGTATCTCGAAAAGAATTGTTGTGGCGTGTACGTCTTAACATGTAGCATCTAAAGAGAACCAAAAGGAGAATTTTCTTTCGTCAAAACTTTTCAGATAATCACGTTTTAAGGAAATCCCGCATCGTGCGAAATTATCTTGTTTTTCCTAAACAACACGTTGTAAGTCGAAAAGCTTTCATGTTGCGTGTATGTCTAAGTGTGTAGCCTCAAAAGAGAAGGCACAGGACAGTTTTCTCTCGAAAGGATATGTAAGAATACCACTTCATAAGGAAATACAGTTTTGCAGAGTAAAGACATATACGTACGCATTGGAAACTCTTTACGAGAAGAAATAACGCATAGTACAAAATTAGCTTGTATCTCCAAAACTACACGTTGTATCTCGAAAAGAATTGTTGTGGCGTGTACGTCTTAACATGTAGCATCTAAAGAGAACGAAAAGGAGAATTTACTTTCGTCAAAATTTTTCAGAAAATCACGTTTTAAGGAAATCCCGCATCGTGCGAAATTATCTTGTTTTTCCTAAACAACACGTTGTAAGTCGAAAAGCTTTCATGTTGCGTGTATGTCTAAGTGTGTAGCCTCAAAAGAGAAGGCACAGGACAGTTTTCTCTCGAAAGGATATGTAAGAATACCACTTCATAAGGAAATACAGTTTTGCAGAGTAAAGACATATACGTACGCATTGGAAACTCTTTATGAGAAGAAATAACGCATAGTACAAAATTAGCTTGTATCTCCAAAACTACACGTTGTATCTCGAAAAGAATTGTTGTGGCGTGTACGTCTTAACATGTAGCATCTAAAGAGAACCAAAAGGAGAATTTTCTTTCGTCAAAATTTTTCAGAAAATCACGTTTTAAGGAAATCCCGCATCGTGCGAAATTATCTTGTTTTTCCTAAACAACACGTTGTAAGTCGAAAAGCTTTCATGTTGCGTGTATGTCTAAGTGTGTAGCCTCATAAAAGAAGGCACAGGACAGTTTTCTCTCGAAAGGATATGTAAGAATACCACTTCATAAGGAAATACAGTTTTGCAGCATAAAGACATATACGTACGCATTGGAAACTCTTTACGAGAAGAAATAACGCATAGTACAAAATTAGCTTGTATCTCCAAAACTACACGTTGTATCTCGAAAAGAATTGTTGTGGCGTGTACGTCTTAACATGTAGCATCTAAAGAGAACCAAAAGGAGAATTTTCTTTCGTCAAAATTTTTCAGAAAATCACGTTTTAAGGAAATCCCGCATCGTGCGAAATTATGTTGTTTTTCCTAAACAACACGTTGTAAGTCGAAAAGCTTTCATGTTGCGTGTATGTCTAAGTGTGTAGCCTCAAAAGAGAAGGCACAGGACAGTTTTCTCTCGAAAGGATATGTAAGAATACCACTTCATAAGGAAATACAGTTTTGCAGAGTAAAGACATATACGTACGCATTGGAAACTCTTTACGAGAAGAAATAACGCATCGTACAAAATTAGCTTGTATCTCCAAAACTACACGTTGTATCTCGAAAAGAATTGTTGTGGCGTGTACGTCTTAACATGTAGCATCTAAAGAGAACCAAAAGGAGAATTTTCTTTCCTCAAAATTTTTCAGAAAATCACGTTTTCAGGAAATCCCGCATCGTGCGAAATTATCTTGTTTTTCCTAAACAACACGTTGTAAGTCGAAAAGCTTTCATGTTGCGTGTATGTCTAAGTGTGTAGCCTCAAAAGAGAAGGCACAGGACAGTTTTCTCTCGAAAGGATATGTAAGAATACCACTTCATAAGGAAATACAGTTTTGCAGAGTAAAGACATATACGTACGCATTGGAAACTCTTTACGAGAAGAAATAACGCATAGTACAAAATTAGCTTGTATCTCCAAAACTACACGTTGTATCTCGAAAAGAATTGTTGTGGCGTGTACGTCTTAACATGTAGCATCTAAAGAGAACCAAAAGGAGAATTTTCTTTCGTCACAATTTTCCGAAAATCACGTTTTAAGGAAATCCCGCATCGTGCGAAATTATCTTGTTTTTCCTAAACAACACGTTGTAAGTCGAAAAGCTTTCCTGTTGCGTGTATGTCTAAGTGTGTAGCCTCAAAAGAGAAGGCACAGGACAGTTTTCTCTCGAAAGGATATGTAAGAATACCACTTCATAAGGAAATACAGTTTTGCAGAGTAAAGACATATACGTACGCATTGGAAACTCTTTACGAGAAGAAATAACGCATCGTACAAAATTAGCTTGTATCTCCAAAACTACACGTTGTATCTCGAAAAGAATTGTTGTGGCGTGTACGTCTTAACATGTAGCATCTAAAGAGAACCAAAAGGAGAATTTTCTTTCGTCAAAATTTTTCAGAAAATCACGTTTTAAGGAAATCCCGCATCGTGCGAAATTATCTTGTTTTTCCTAAACAACACGTTGTAAGTCGAAAAGCTTTCATGTTGCGTGTATGTCTAAGTGTGTAGCCTCAAAAGAGAAGGCACAGGACAGTTTTCTCTCGAAAGGATATGTAAGAATACCACTTCATAAGGAAATACAGTTTTGCAGAGTAAAGACATATATGCATACGCATTGGAAACTCTTTATGAGAAGAAATAACGCATAGTACAAAATTAGCTTGTATCTCCAAAACTACACGTTGTATCTCGAAAAGAATTGTTGTGGCGTGTACGTCTTAACATGTAGCATCTAAAGAGAACCAAAAGGAGAATTTTCTTTCGTCAAAATTTTTCAGAAAATCACGTTTTAAGGAAATCCCGCATCGTGCGAAATTATCTTGTTTTTCCTAAACAACACGTTGTAAGTCGAAAAGCTTTCATGTTGCGTGTATGTCTAAGTGTGTAGCCTCAAAAGAGAAGGCACAGGACAGTTTTCTCTCGAAAGGATATGTAAGAATACCACTTCATAAGGAAATACAGTTTTGCAGAGTAAAGACATATACGTACGCATTGGAAACTCTTTACGAGAAGAAATAACGCATAGTACAAAATTAGCTTGTATCTCCAAAACTACACGTTGTATCTCGAAAAGAATTGTTGTGGCGTGTACGTCTTAACATGTAGCATCTAAAGAGAACCAAAAGGAGAATTTTCTTTCGTCAAAATTTTCCGAAAATCACGTTTTAAGGAAATCCCGCATCGTGCGAAATTATCTTGTTTTTCCTAAACAACACGTTGTAAGTCGAAAAGCTTTCATGTTGCGTGTATGTCTAAGTGTGTAGCCTCAAAAGAGAAGGCACAGGACAGTTTTCTCTCGAAAGGATATGTAAGAATACCACTTCATAAGGAAATACAGTTTTGCAGCGTAAAGACATATACGTACGCATTGGAAACTCTTTACGAGAAGAAATAACGCATAGTACAAAATTAGCTTGTATCTCCAAAACTACACGTTGTATCTCGAAAAGAATTGTTGTGGCGTGTACGTCTTAACATGTAGCATCTAAAGAGAACCAAAAGGAGAATTTTCTTTCGTCAAAATTTTTCAGAAAATCACGTTTTAAGGAAATCCCGCATCGTGCGAAATTATCTTGTTTTTCCTAAACAACACGTTGTAAGTCGAAAAGCTTTCATGTTGCGTGTATGTCTAAGTGTGTAGCCTCAAAAGAGAAGGCACAGGACAGTTTTCTCTTGAAAGGATATGTAAGAATACCACTTCATAAGGAAATACAGTTTTGCAGCGTAAAGACATATACGTACGCATTGGAAACTCTTTACGAGAAGAAATAACGCATAGTACAAAATTAGCTTGTATCTCCAAAACTACACGTTGTATCTCGAAAAGAATTGTTGTGGCGTGTACGTCTTAACATGTAGCATCTAAAGAGAACCAAAAGGAGAATTTTCTTTCGTCAAAATTTTTCAGAAAATCACGTTTTAAGGAAATCCCGCATCGTGCGATATTATCTTGTTTTTCCTAAACAACACGTTGTAAGTCGAAAAGCTTTCATGTTGCGTGTATGTCTAAGTGTGTAGCCTCAAAAGAGAAGGCACAGGACAGTTTTCTCTCGAAAGGATATGTAAGAATACCACTTCATAAGGAAATACAGTTTTGCAGAATAAAGACATATACGTACGCATTGGAAACTCTTTACGAGAAGAAATAACGCATAGTACAAAATTAGCTTGTATCTCCAAAACTACACGTTGTATCTCGAAAAGAATTGTTGTGGCGTGTACGTCTTAACATGTAGCATCTAAAGAGAACCAAAAGGAGAATTTTCTTTCGTCAAAACTTTTCAGATAATCACGTTTTAAGGAAATCCCGCATCGTGCGAAATTATCTTGTTTTTCCTAAACAACACGTTGTAAGTCGAAAAGCTTTCATGTTGCGTGTATGTCTAAGTGTGTAGCCTCAAAAGAGAAGGCACAGGACAGTTTTCTCTCGAAAGGATATGTAAGAATACCACTTCATAAGGAAATACAGTTTTGCAGAGTAAAGACATATACGTACGCATTGGAAACTCTTTACGAGAAGAAATAACGCATAGTACAAAATTAGCTTGTATCTCCAAAACTACACGTTGTATCTCGAAAAGAATTGTTGTGGCGTGTACGTCTTAACATGTAGCATCTAAAGAGAACGAAAAGGAGAATTTTCTTTCGTCAAAATTTTTCAGAAAATCACGTTTTAAGGAAATCCCGCATCGTGCGAAATTATCTTGTTTTTCCTAAACAACACGTTGTAAGTCGAAAAGCTTTCATGTTGCGTGTATGTCTAAGTGTGTAGCCTCAAAAGAGAAGGCACAGGACAGTTTTCTCTCGAAAGGATATGTAAGAATACCACTTCATAAGGAAATACAGTTTTGCAGAGTAAAAACATATACGTACGCATTGGAAACTCTTTACGAGAAGAAATAACGCATAGTACAAAATTAGCTTGTATCTCCAAAACTACACGTTGTATCTCGAAAAGAATTGTTGTGGCGTGTACGTCTTAACATGTAGCATCTAAAGAGAACCAAAAGGAGAATTTTCTTTCGTCAAAATTTTTCAGAAAATCACGTTTTAAGGAAATCCCGCATCGTGCGAAATTATCTTGTTTTTCCTAAACAACACGTTGTAAGTCGAAAAGCTTTCATGTTGCGTGTATGTCTAAGTGTGTAGCCTCAAAAAAGAAGGCACAGGACAGTTTTCTCTCGAAAGGATATGTAAGAATACCACTTCATAAGGAAATACAGTTTTGCAGCATAAAGACATATACGTACGCATTGGAAACTCTTTACGAGAAGAAATAACGCATAGTACAAAATTAGCTTGTATCTCCAAAACTACACGTTGTATCTCGAAAAGAATTGTTGTGGCGTGTACGTCTTAACATGTAGCATCTAAAGAGAACCAAAAGGAGAATTTTCTTTCGTCACAATTTTCCGAAAATCACGTTTTAAGGAAATCCCGCATCGTGCGAAATTATCTTGTTTTTCCTAAACAACACGTTGTAAGTCGAAAAGCTTTCCTGTTGCGTGTATGTCTAAGTGTGTAGCCTCAAAAGAGAAGGCACAGGACAGTTTTCTCTCGAAAGGATATGTAAGAATACCACTTCATAAGGAAATACAGTTTTGCAGAGTAAAGACATATACGTACGCATTGGAAACTCTTTACGAGAAGAAATAACGCATCGTACAAAATTAGCTTGTATCTCCAAAACTACACGTTGTATCTCGAAAAGAATTGTTGTGGCGTGTACATCTTAACATGTAGCATCTAAAGAGAACCAAAAGGAGAATTTTCTTTCGTCAAAATTTTTCAGAAAATCACGTTTTAAGGAAATCCCGCATCGTGCGAAATTATCTTGTTTTTCCTAAACAACACGTTGTAAGTCGAAAAGCTTTCATGTTGCATGTATGTCTAAGTGTGTAGCCTCAAAAGAGAAGGCACAGGACAGTTTTCTCTCGAAAGGATATGTAAGAATACCACTTCATAAGGAAATACAGTTTTGCAGAGTAAAGACATATACGTACGCATTGGAAACTCTTTATGAGAAGAAATAACGCATAGTACAAAATTAGCTTGTATCTCCAAAACTACACGTTGTATCTCGAAAAGAATTGTTGTGGCGTGTACGTCTTAACATGTAGCATCTAAAGAGAACCAAAAGGAGAATTTTCTTTCGTCAAAATTTTTCAGAAAATCACGTTTTAAGGAAATCCCGCATCGTGCGAAATTATCTTGTTTTTCCTAAACAACACGTTGTAGGTCGAAAAGCTTTCATGTTGCGTGTATGTCTAAGTGTGTAGCCTCAAAAGAGAAGGCACAGGACAGTTTTCTCTCGAAAGGATATGTAAGAATACCACTTCATAAGGAAATACAGTTTTGCAGAGTAAAGACATATACGTACGCATTGGAAACTCTTTACGAGAAGAAATAACGCATAGTACAAAATTAGCTTGTATCTCCAAAACTACACGTTGTATCTCGAAAAGAATTGTTGTGGCGTGTACGTCTTAACATGTAGCATCTAAAGAGAACCAAAAGGAGAATTTTCTTTCGTCAAAATTTTCCGAAAATCACGTTTTAAGGAAATCCCGCATCGTGCGAAATTATCTTGTTTTTCCTAAACAACACGTTGTAAGTCGAAAAGCTTTCATGTTGCGTGTATGTCTAAGTGTGTAGCCTCAAAAGAGAAGGCACAGGACAGTTTTCTCTCGAAAGGATATGTAAGAATACCACTTCATAAGGAAATACAGTTTTGCAGAGTAAAGTCATATACGTACGCATTGGAAACTCTTTACGAGAAGAAATAACGCATCGTACAAAATTAGCTTGTATCTCCAAAACTACACGTTGTATCTCGAAAAGAATTGTTGTGGCGTGTACGTCTTAACATGTAGCATCTAAAGAGAACCAAAAGGAGAATTTTCTTTCGTCAAAATTTTTCAGAAAATCACGTTTTAAGGAAATCCCGCATCGTGCGAAATTATCTTGTTTTTCCTAAACAACACGTTGTAAGTCGAAAAGCTTTCATGTTGCGTGTATGTCTAAGTGTGTAGCCTCAAAAGAGAAGGCACAGGACAGTTTTCTCTCGAAAGGATATGTAAGAATACCACTTCATAAGGAAATACAGTTTTGCAGAGTAAAGACATATACGTACGCATTGGAAACTCTTTACGAGAAGAAATAACGCATAGTACAAAATTAGCTTGTATCTCCAAAACTACACGTTGTATCTCGAAAAGAATTGTTGTGGCGTGTACGTCTTAACATGTAGCATCTAAAGAGAACCAAAAGGAGAATTTTCTTTCGTCAAAATTTTTCAGAAAATCACGTTTTAAGGAAATCCCGCATCGTGCGAAATTATCTTGTTTTTCCTAAACAACACGTTGTAAGTCGAAAAGCTTTCATGTTGCGTGTATGTCTAAGTGTGTAGCCTCAAAAAAGAAGGCACAGGACAGTTTTCTCTCGAAAGGATATGTAAGAATACCACTTCATAAGGAAATACAGTTTTGCAGCATAAAGACATATACGTACGCATTGGAAACTCTTTACGAGAAGAAATAACGCATAGTACAAAATTAGCTTGTATCTCCAAAACTACACGTTGTATCTCGAAAAGAATTGTTGTGGCGTGTACGTCTTAACATGTAGCATCTAAAGAGAACGAAAAGGAGAATTTTCTTTCGTCAAAATTTTTCAGAAAATCACGTTTTAAGGAAATCCCGCATCGTGCGAAATTATCTTGTTTTTCCTAAACAACACGTTGTAAGTCGAAAAGCTTTCATGTTGCGTGTATGTCTAAGTGTGTAGCCTCAAAAGAGAAGGCACAGGACAGTTTTCTCTCGAAAGGATATGTAAGAATACCACTTCATAAGGAAATACAGTTTTGCAGAGTAAAGACATATACGTACGCATTGGAAACTCTTTATGAGAAGAAATAACGCATCGTACAAAATTAGCTTGTATCTCCAAAACTACACGTTGTATCTCGAAAAGAATTGTTGTGGCGTGTACGTCTTAACATGTAGCATCTAAAGAGAACCAAAAGGAGAATTTTCTTTCGTCAAAATTTTTCAGAAAATCACGTTTTAAGGAAATCCCGCATCGTGCGAAATTATCTTGTTTTTCCTAAACAACACGTTGTAAGTCGAAAAGCTTTCATGTTGCGTGTATGTCTAAGTGTGTAGCCTCAAAAGAGAAGGCACAGGACAGTTTTCTCTCGAAAGGATATGTAAGAATACCACTTCATAAGGAAATACAGTTTTGCAGAGTAAAGACATATACGTACGCATTGGAAACTCTTTACGAGAAGAAATAACGCATAGTACAAAATTAGCTTGTATCTCCAAAACTACACGTTGTATCTCGAAAAGAATTGTTGTGGCGTGTACGTCTTAACATGTAGCATCTAAAGAGAACCAAAAGGAGAATTTTCTTTCGTCACAATTTTCCGAAAATCACGTTTTAAGGAAATCCCGCATCGTGCGAAATTATCTTGTTTTTCCTAAACAACACGTTGTAAGTCGAAAAGCTTTCCTGTTGCGTGTATGTCTAAGTGTGTAGCCTCAAAAGAGAAGGCACAGGACAGTTTTCTCTCGAAAGGATATGTAAGAATACCACTTCATAAGGAAATACAGTTTTGCAGAGTAAAGACATATACGTACGCATTGGAAACTCTTTACGAGAAGAAATAACGCATCGTACAAA
Source organism: Apodemus sylvaticus (assembly GCF_947179515.1). Lineage (NCBI taxonomy): Eukaryota > Metazoa > Chordata > Mammalia > Rodentia > Muridae > Apodemus > Apodemus sylvaticus. The sequence goes on from NW_026263311.1 coordinate 80,015, forward strand.
ATTAGCTTGTATCTCCAAAACTACACGTTGTATCTCGAAAAGAATTGTTGTGGCGTGTACATCTTAACATGTAGCATCTAAAGAGAACCAAAAGGAGAATTTTCTTTCGTCAAAATTTTTCAGAAAATCACGTTTTAAGGAAATCCCGCATCGTGCGAAATTATCTTGTTTTTCCTAAACAACACGTTGTAAGTCGAAAAGCTTTCATGTTGCATGTATGTCTAAGTGTGTAGCCTCAAAAGAGAAGGCACAGGACAGTTTTCTCTCGAAAGGATATGTAAGAATACCACTTCATAAGGAAATACAGTTTTGCAGAGTAAAGACATATACGTACGCATTGGAAACTCTTTATGAGAAGAAATAACGCATAGTACAAAATTAGCTTGTATCTCCAAAACTACACGTTGTATCTCGAAAAGAATTGTTGTGGCGTGTACGTCTTAACATGTAGCATCTAAAGAGAACCAAAAGGAGAATTTTCTTTCGTCAAAATTTTTCAGAAAATCACGTTTTAAGGAAATCCCGCATCGTGCGAAATTATCTTGTTTTTCCTAAACAACACGTTGTAGGTCGAAAAGCTTTCATGTTGCGTGTATGTCTAAGTGTGTAGCCTCAAAAGAGAAGGCACAGGACAGTTTTCTCTCGAAAGGATATGTAAGAATACCACTTCATAAGGAAATACAGTTTTGCAGAGTAAAGACATATACGTACGCATTGGAAACTCTTTACGAGAAGAAATAACGCATAGTACAAAATTAGCTTGTATCTCCAAAACTACACGTTGTATCTCGAAAAGAATTGTTGTGGCGTGTACGTCTTAACATGTAGCATCTAAAGAGAACCAAAAGGAGAATTTTCTTTCGTCAAAATTTTCCGAAAATCACGTTTTAAGGAAATCCCGCATCGTGCGAAATTATCTTGTTTTTCCTAAACAACACGTTGTAAGTCGAAAAGCTTTCATGTTGCGTGTATGTCTAAGTGTGTAGCCTCAAAAGAGAAGGCACAGGACAGTTTTCTCTCGAAAGGATATGTAAGAATACCACTTCATAAGGAAATACAGTTTTGCAGAGTAAAGTCATATACGTACGCATTGGAAACTCTTTACGAGAAGAAATAACGCATCGTACAAAATTAGCTTGTATCTCCAAAACTACACGTTGTATCTCGAAAAGAATTGTTGTGGCGTGTACGTCTTAACATGTAGCATCTAAAGAGAACCAAAAGGAGAATTTTCTTTCGTCAAAATTTTTCAGAAAATCACGTTTTAAGGAAATCCCGCATCGTGCGAAATTATCTTGTTTTTCCTAAACAACACGTTGTAAGTCGAAAAGCTTTCATGTTGCGTGTATGTCTAAGTGTGTAGCCTCAAAAGAGAAGGCACAGGACAGTTTTCTCTCGAAAGGATATGTAAGAATACCACTTCATAAGGAAATACAGTTTTGCAGAGTAAAGACATATACGTACGCATTGGAAACTCTTTACGAGAAGAAATAACGCATAGTACAAAATTAGCTTGTATCTCCAAAACTACACGTTGTATCTCGAAAAGAATTGTTGTGGCGTGTACGTGTTAACATGTAGCATCTAAAGAGAACCAAAAGGAGAATTTTCTTTCGTCAAAATTTTTCAGAAAATCACGTTTTAAGGAAACCCGCATCGTGCGAAATTATCTTGTTTTTCCTAAACAACACGTTGTAAGTCGAAAAGCTTTCATGTTGCGTGTATGTCTAAGTGTGTAGCCTCAAAAGAGAAGGGACAGGACAGTTTTCTCTCGAAAGGATATGTAAGAATACCACTTCATAAGGAAATACAGTTTTGCAGAGTAAAGACATATACGTACGCATTGGAAACTCTTTACGAGAAGAAATAACGCATAGTACAAAATAAGCTTGTATCTCCAAAACTACACGTTGTATCTCGAAAAGAATTGTTGTGGCGTGTACGTCTTAACATGTAGCATCTAAAGAGAACCAAAAGGAGAATTTTCTTTCGTCACAATTTTCCGAAAATCACGTTTTAAGGAAATCCCACATCGTGCGAAATTATCTTGTTTTTCCTAAACAACACGTTGTAAGTTGAAAAGCTTTCATGTTGCGTGTATGTCTAAGTGTGTAGCCTCAAAAGAGAAGGCACAGGACAGTTTTCTCTCGAAAGGATATGTAAGAATACCACTTCATAAGGAAATACAGTTTTGCAGAGTAAAGACATATACGTACGCATTGGAAACTCTTTACGAGAAGAAATAACGCATAGTACAAAATTAGCTTGTATCTCCAAAACTACACGTTGTATCTCGAAAAGAATTGTTGTGGCGTGTACGTCTTAACATGTAGCATCTAAAGAGAACCAAAAGGAGAATTTTCTTTCGTCACAATTTTCCGAAAATCACGTTTTAAGGAAATCCCGCATCGTGCGAAATTATCTTGTTTTTCCTAAACAACACGTTGTAAGTCGAAAAGCTTTCCTGTTGCGTGTATGTCTAAGTGTGTAGCCTCAAAAGAGAAGGCACAGGACAGTTTTCTCTCGAAAGGATATGTAAGAATACCACTTCATAAGGAAATACAGTTTTGCAGAGTAAAGACATATACGTACGCATTGGAAACTCTTTACGAGAAGAAATAACGCATCGTACAAAATTAGCTTGTATCTCCAAAACTACACGTTGTATCTCGAAAAGAATTGTTGTGGCGTGTACGTCTTAACATGTAGCATCTAAAGAGAACCAAAAGGAGAATTTTCTTTCGTCAAAATTTTTCAGAAAATCACGTTTTAAGGAAATCCCGCATCGTGCGAAATTATCTTGTTTTTCCTAAACAACACGTTGTAAGTCGAAAAGCTTTCATGTTGCGTGTATGTCTAAGTGTGTAGCCTCAAAAGAGAAGGCACAAGACAGTTTTCTCTCGAAAGGATATGTAAGAATACCACTTCATAAGGAAATACAGTTTTGCAGAGTAAAGACATATACGTACGCATTGGAAACTCTTCATGAGAAGAAATAACGCATCGTACAAAATTAGCTTGTATCTCCAAAACTACACGTTGTATCTCGAAAAGAATTGTTGTGGCGTGTACGTCTTAACATGTAGCATCTAAAGAGAACCAAAAGGAGAATTTTCTTTCGTCAAAATTTTTCAGAAAATCACGTTTTAAGGAAATCCCGCATCGTGCGAAATTATCTTGTTTTTCCTAAACAACACGTTGTAAGTCGAAAAGCTTTCATGTTGCGTGTATGTCTAAGTGTGTAGCCTCAAAAGAGAAGGCACAGGACAGTTTTCTCTCGAAAGGATATGTAAGAATACCACTTCATAAGGAAATACAGTTTTGCAGAGTAAAGACATATACGTACGCATTGGAAACTCTTTACGAGAAGAAATAACGCATAGTACAAAATTAGCTTGTATCTCCAAAACTACACGTTGTATCTCGAAAAGAATTGTTGTGGCGTGTACGTCTTAACATGTAGCATCTAAAGAGAACCAAAAGGAGAATTTTCTTTCGTCACAATTTTCCGAAAATCACGTTTTAAGGAAATCCCGCATCGTGCGAAATTATCTTGTTTTTCCTAAACAACACGTTGTAAGTCGAAAAGCTTTCCTGTTGCGTGTATGTCTAAGTGTGTAGCCTCAAAAGAGAAGGCACAGGACAGTTTTCTCTCGAAAGGATATGTAAGAATACCACTTCATAAGGAAATACAGTTTTGCTGAGTAAAGACATATACGTACGCATTGGAAACTCTTTACGAGAAGAAATAACGCATCGTACAAAATTAGCTTGTATCTCCAAAACTACACGTTGTATCTCGAAAAGAATTGTTGTGGCGTGTACGTCTTAACATGTAGCATCTAAAGAGAACCAAAAGGAGAATTTTCTTTCGTCAAAATTTTTCAGAAAATCACGTTTTAAGGAAATCCCGCATCGTGCGAAATTATCTTGTTTTTCCTAAACAACACGTTGTAAGTCGAAAAGCTTTCATGTTGCATGTATGTCTAAGTGTGTAGCCTCAAAAGAGAAGGCACAGGACAGTTTTCTCTCGAAAGGATATGTAAGAATACCACTTCATAAGGAAATACAGTTTTGCAGAGTAAAGACATATACGTACGCATTGGAAACTCTTTATGAGAAGAAATAACGCATAGTACAAAATTAGCTTGTATCTCCAAAACTACACGTTGTATCTCGAAAAGAATTGTTGTGGCGTGTACGTCTTAACATGTAGCATCTAAAGAGAACCAAAAGGAGAATTTTCTTTCGTCAAAATTTTTCAGAAAATCACGTTTTAAGGAAATCCCGCATCGTGCGAAATTATCTTGTTTTTCCTAAACAACACGTTGTAAGTCGAAAAGCTTTCATGTTGCGTGTATGTCTAAGTGTGTAGCCTCAAAAGAGAAGGCACAGGACAGTTTTCTCTCGAAAGGATATGTAAGAATACCACTTCATAAGGAAATACAGTTTTGCAGAGTAAAGACATATACGTACGCATTGGAAACTCTTTACGAGAAGAAATAACGCATAGTACAAAATTAGCTTGTATCTCCAAAACTACACGTTGTATCTCGAAAAGAATTGTTGTGGCGTGTACGTCTTAACATGTAGCATCTAAAGAGAACCAAAAGGAGAATTTTCTTTCGTCAAAATTGTCCGAAAATCACGTTTTAAGGAAACCCGCATCGTGCGAAATTATCTTGTTTTTCCTAAACAACACGTTGTAAGTCGAAAAGCTTTCATGTTGCGTGTATGTCTAAGTGTGTAGCCTCAAAAGAGAAGGGACAGGACAGTTTTCTCTCGAAAGGATATGTAAGAATACCACTTCATAAGGAAATACAGTTTTGCAGAGTAAAGACATATACGTACGCATTGGAAACTCTTTACGAGAAGAAATAACGCATAGTACAAAATAAGCTTGTATCTCCAAAACTACACGTTGTATCTCGAAAAGAATTGTTGTGGCGTGTACGTCTTAACATGTAGCATCTAAAGAGAACCAAAAGGAGAATTTTCTTTCGTCAAAATTTTCCGAAAATCACGTTTTAAGGAAATCCCACATCGTGCGAAATTATCTTGTTTTTCCTAAACAACACGTTGTAAGTTGAAAAGCTTTCATGTTGCGTGTATGTCTAAGTGTGTAGCCTCAAAAGAGAAGGCACAGGACAGTTTTCTCTCGAAAGGATATGTAAGAATACCACTTCATAAGGAAATACAGTTTTGCAGAGTAAAGACATATACGTACGCATTGGAAACTCTTTACGAGAAGAAATAACGCATAGTACAAAATTAGCTTGTATCTCCAAAACTACACGTTGTATCTCGAAAAGAATTGTTGTGGCGTGTACGTCTTAACATGTAGCATCTAAAGAGAACCAAAAGGAGAATTTTCTTTCGTCACAATTTTCCGAAAATCACGTTTTAAGGAAATCCCGCATCGTGCGAAATTATCTTGTTTTTCCTAAACAACACGTTGTAAGTCGAAAAGCTTTCCTGTTGCGTGTATGTCTAAGTGTGTAGCCTCAAAAGAGAAGGCACAGGACAGTTTTCTCTCGAAAGGATATGTAAGAATACCACTTCATAAGGAAATACAGTTTTGCAGAGTAAAGACATATACGTACGCATTGGAAACTCTTTACGAGAAGAAATAACGCATCGTACAAAATTAGCTTGTATCTCCAAAACTACACGTTGTATCTCGAAAAGAATTGTTGTGGCGTGTACGTCTTAACATGTAGCATCTAAAGAGAACCAAAAGGAGAATTTTCTTTCGTCAAAATTTTTCAGAAAATCACGTTTTAAGGAAATCCCGCATCGTGCGAAATTATCTTGTTTTTCCTAAACAACACGTTGTAAGTCGAAAAGCTTTCATGTTGCGTGTATGTCTAAGTGTGTAGCCTCAAAAGAGAAGGCACAGGACAGTTTTCTCTCGAAAGGATATGTAAGAATACCACTTCATAAGGAAATACAGTTTTGCAGAGTAAAGACATATACGTACGCATTGGAAACTCTTTATGAGAAGAAATAACGCATAGTACAAAATTAGCTTGTATCTCCAAAACTACACGTTGTATCTCGAAAAGAATTGTTGTGGCGTGTACGTCTTAACATGTAGCATCTAAAGAGAACCAAAAGGAGAATTTTCTTTCGTCAAAATTTTTCAGAAAATCACGTTTTAAGGAAATCCCGCATCGTGCGAAATTATCTTGTTTTTCCTAAACAACACGTTGTAAGTCGAAAAGCTTTCATGTTGCGTGTATGTCTAAGTGTGTAGCCTCAAAAGAGAAGGCACAGGACAGTTTTCTCTCGAAAGGATATGTAAGAATACCACTTCATAAGGAAATACAGTTTTGCAGAGTAAAGACATATACGTACGCATTGGAAACTCTTTACGAGAAGAAATAACGCATAGTACAAAATTAGCTTGTATCTCCAAAACTACACGTTGTATCTCGAAAAGAATTGTTGTGGCGTGTACGTCTTAACATGTAGCATCTAAAGAGAACCAAAAGGAGAATTTTCTTTCGTCAAAATTTTCCGAAAATCACGTTTTAAGGAAATCCCGCATCGTGCGAAATTATCTTGTTTTTCCTAAACAACACGTTGTAAGTCGAAAAGCTTTCATGTTGCGTGTATGTCTAAGTGTGTAGCCTCAAAAGAGAAGGCACAGGACAGTTTTCTCTCGAAAGGATATGTAAGAATACCACTTCATAAGGAAATACAGTTTTGCAGAGTAAAGTCATATACGTACGCATTGGAAACTCTTTACGAGAAGAAATAACGCATCGTACAAAATTAGCTTGTATCTCCAAAACTACACGTTGTATCTCGAAAAGAATTGTTGTGGCGTGTACGTCTTAACATGTAGCATCTAAAGAGAACCAAAAGGAGAATTTTCTTTCGTCAAAATTTTTCAGAAAATCACGTTTTAAGGAAATCCCGCATCGTGCGAAATTATCTTGTTTTTCCTAAACAACACGTTGTAAGTCGAAAAGCTTTCATGTTGCGTGTATGTCTAAGTGTGTAGCCTCAAAAGAGAAGGGACAGGACAGTTTTCTCTCGAAAGGATATGTAAGAATACCACTTCATAAGGAAATACAGTTTTGCAGAGTAAAGACATATACGTACGCATTGGAAACTCTTTACGAGAAGAAATAACGCATAGTACAAAATTAGCTTGTATCTCCAAAACTACACGTTGTATCTCGAAAAGAATTGTTGTGGCGTGTACGTCTTAACATGTAGCATCTAAAGAGAACCAAAAGGAGAATTTTCTTTCGTCAAAATTGTCCGAAAATCACGTTTTAAGGAAACCCGCATCGTGCGAAATTATCTTGTTTTTCCTAAACAACACGTTGTAAGTCGAAAAGCTTTCATGTTGCGTGTATGTCTAAGTGTGTAGCCTCAAAAGAGAAGGGACAGGACAGTTTTCTCTCGAAAGGATATGTAAGAATACCACTTCATAAGGAAATACAGTTTTGCAGAGTAAAGACATATACGTACGCATTGGAAACTCTTTACGAGAAGAAATAACGCATAGTACAAAATAAGCTTGTATCTCCAAAACTACACGTTGTATCTCGAAAAGAATTGTTGTGGCGTGTACGTCTTAACATGTAGCATCTAAAGAGAACCAAAAGGAGAATTTTCTTTCGTCAAAATTTTCCGAAAATCACGTTTTAAGGAAATCCCACATCGTGCGAAATTATCTTGTTTTTCCTAAACAACACGTTGTAAGTTGAAAAGCTTTCATGTTGCGTGTATGTCTAAGTGTGTAGCCTCAAAAGAGAAGGCACAGGACAGTTTTCTCTCGAAAGGATATGTAAGAATACCACTTCATAAGGAAATACAGTTTTGCAGAGTAAAGACATATACGTACGCATTGGAAACTCTTTACGAGAAGAAATAACGCATAGTACAAAATTAGCTTGTATCTCCAAAACTACACGTTGTATCTCGAAAAGAATTGTTGTGGCGTGTACGTCTTAACATGTAGCATCTAAAGAGAACCAAAAGGAGAATTTTCTTTCGTCACAATTTTCCGAAAATCACGTTTTAAGGAAATCCCGCATCGTGCGAAATTATCTTGTTTTTCCTAAACAACACGTTGTAAGTCGAAAAGCTTTCCTGTTGCGTGTATGTCTAAGTGTGTAGCCTCAAAAGAGAAGGCACAGGACAGTTTTCTCTCGAAAGGATATGTAAGAATACCACTTCATAAGGAAATACAGTTTTGCAGAGTAAAGACATATACGTACGCATTGGAAACTCTTTACGAGAAGAAATAACGCATCGTACAAAATTAGCTTGTATCTCCAAAACTACACGTTGTATCTCGAAAAGAATTGTTGTGGCGTGTACGTCTTAACATGTAGCATCTAAAGAGAACCAAAAGGAGAATTTTCTTTCGTCAAAATTTTTCAGAAAATCACGTTTTAAGGAAATCCCGCATCGTGCGAAATTATCTTGTTTTTCCTAAACAACACGTTGTAAGTCGAAAAGCTTTCATGTTGCGTGTATGTCTAAGTGTGTAGCCTCAAAAGAGAAGGCACAGGACAGTTTTCTCTCGAAAGGATATGTAAGAATACCACTTCATAAGGAAATACAGTTTTGCAGAGTAAAGACATATACGTACGCATTGGAAACTCTTTATGAGAAGAAATAACGCATAGTACAAAATTAGCTTGTATCTCCAAAACTACACGTTGTATCTCGAAAAGAATTGTTGTGGCGTGTACGTCTTAACATGTAGCATCTAAAGAGAACCAAAAGGAGAATTTTCTTTCGTCAAAATTTTTCAGAAAATCACGTTTTAAGGAAATCCCGCATCGTGCGAAATTATCTTGTTTTTCCTAAACAACACGTTGTAAGTCGAAAAGCTTTCATGTTGCGTGTATGTCTAAGTGTGTAGCCTCAAAAGAGAAGGGACAGGACAGTTTTCTCTCGAAAGGATATGTAAGAATACCACTTCATAAGGAAATACAGTTTTGCAGAGTAAAGACATATACGTACGCATTGGAAACTCTTTACGAGAAGAAATAACGCATAGTACAAAATTAGCTTGTATCTCCAAAACTACACGTTGTATCTCGAAAAGAATTGTTGTGGCGTGTACGTCTTAACATGTAGCATCTAAAGAGAACCAAAAGGAGAATTTTCTTTCGTCAAAATTGTCCGAAAATCACGTTTTAAGGAAACCCGCATCGTGCGAAATTATCTTGTTTTTCCTAAACAACACGTTGTAAGTCGAAAAGCTTTCATGTTGCGTGTATGTCTAAGTGTGTAGCCTCAAAAGAGAAGGGACAGGACAGTTTTCTCTCGAAAGGATATGTAAGAATACCACTTCATAAGGAAATACAGTTTTGCAGAGTAAAGACATATACGTACGCATTGGAAACTCTTTACGAGAAGAAATAACGCATAGTACAAAATAAGCTTGTATCTCCAAAACTACACGTTGTATCTCGAAAAGAATTGTTGTGGCGTGTACGTCTTAACATGTAGCATCTAAAGAGAACCAAAAGGAGAATTTTCTTTCGTCAAAATTTTCCGAAAATCACGTTTTAAGGAAATCCCACATCGTGCGAAATTATCTTGTTTTTCCTAAACAACACGTTGTAAGTTGAAAAGCTTTCATGTTGCGTGTATGTCTAAGTGTGTAGCCTCAAAAGAGAAGGCACAGGACAGTTTTCTCTCGAAAGGATATGTAAGAATACCACTTCATAAGGAAATACAGTTTTGCAGAGTAAAGACATATACGTACGCATTGGAAACTCTTTACGAGAAGAAATAACGCATAGTACAAAATTAGCTTGTATCTCCAAAACTACACGTTGTATCTCGAAAAGAATTGTTGTGGCGTGTACGTCTTAACATGTAGCATCTAAAGAGAACCAAAAGGAGAATTTTCTTTCGTCACAATTTTCCGAAAATCACGTTTTAAGGAAATCCCGCATCGTGCGAAATTATCTTGTTTTTCCTAAACAACACGTTGTAAGTCGAAAAGCTTTCCTGTTGCGTGTATGTCTAAGTGTGTAGCCTCAAAAGAGAAGGCACAGGACAGTTTTCTCTCGAAAGGATATGTAAGAATACCACTTCATAAGGAAATACAGTTTTGCAGAGTAAAGACATATACGTACGCATTGGAAACTCTTTACGAGAAGAAATAACGCATCGTACAAAATTAGCTTGTATCTCCAAAACTACACGTTGTATCTCGAAAAGAATTGTTGTGGCGTGTACGTCTTAACATGTAGCATCTAAAGAGAACCAAAAGGAGAATTTTCTTTCGTCAAAATTTTTCAGAAAATCACGTTTTAAGGAAATCCCGCATCGTGCGAAATTATCTTGTTTTTCCTAAACAACACGTTGTAAGTCGAAAAGCTTTCATGTTGCGTGTATGTCTAAGTGTGTAGCCTCAAAAGAGAAGGCACAGGACAGTTTTCTCTCGAAAGGATATGTAAGAATACCACTTCATAAGGAAATACAGTTTTGCAGAGTAAAGACATATACGTACGCATTGGAAACTCTTTATGAGAAGAAATAACGCATAGTACAAAATTAGCTTGTATCTCCAAAACTACACGTTGTATCTCGAAAAGAATTGTTGTGGCGTGTACGTCTTAACATGTAGCATCTAAAGAGAACCAAAAGGAGAATTTTCTTTCGTCAAAATTTTTCAGAAAATCACGTTTTAAGGAAATCCCGCATCGTGCGAAATTATCTTGTTTTTCCTAAACAACACGTTGTAAGTCGAAAAGCTTTCATGTTGCGTGTATGTCTAAGTGTGTAGCCTCAAAAGAGAAGGCACAGGACAGTTTTCTCTCGAAAGGATATGTAAGAATACCACTTCATAAGGAAATACAGTTTTGCAGAGTAAAGACATATACGTACGCATTGGAAACTCTTTACGAGAAGAAATAACGCATCGTACAAAATTAGCTTGTATCTCCAAAACTACACGTTGTATCTCGAAAAGAATTGTTGTGGCGTGTACGTCTTAACATGTAGCATCTAAAGAGAACCAAAAGGAGAATTTTCTTTCGTCAAAATTTTTCAGAAACTCACGTTTTAAGGAAATCCCGCATCGTGCGAAATTATCTTGTTTTTCCTAAACAACACGTTGTAAGTCGAAAAGCTTTCATGTTGCGTGTATGTCTAAGTGTGTAGCCTCAAAAGAGAAGGCACAGGACAGTTTTCTCTCGACAGGATATGTAAGAATACCACTTCATAAGGAAATACAGTTTTGCAGAGTAAAGACAAATATGTACGAATTGGAAACTCTTTACAAGAAGAAATAAAGCAAAGTACAAAATTAGCTTGTATCTCCAAAACTACATGCTGTATCTCGAAAAGAATTGTTGTGGCTTGTACGTCTTAACATGTAGCATCTAAAGAGAACCAAAAGGAGAATTTTCTTTCGTCAAAATTTTCCGAAAATCACGTTTTAAGGAAATCCCGCATCGTGCGAAATTATCTTGTTTTTCCTAAACAACACGTTGTAAGTCGAAAAGCTTTCATGTTGCGTGTATGTCTAAGTGTGTAGCCTCAAAAGAGAAGGCACAGGACAGTTTTCTCTCGAAAGGATATGTAAGAATACCACTTCATAAGGAAATACAGTTTTGCAGAGTAAAGTCATATACGTACGCATTGGAAACTCTTTACGAGAAGAAATAACGCATAGTACAAAATTAGCTTGTATCTCCAAAACTACACGTTGTATCTCGAAAAGAATTGTTGTGGCGTGTACGTCTTAACATGTAGCATCTAAAGAGAACCAAAAGGAGAATTTTCTTTCGTCAAAATTTTTCAGAAAATCACGTTTTAAGGAAATCCCGCATCGTGCGAAATTATCTTGTTTTTCCTAAACAACACGTTGTAAGTCGAAAAGCTTTCATGTTGCGTGTATGTCTAAGTGTGTAGCCTCAAAAGAGAAGGCACAGGAGAGTTTTCTCTCGAAAGAATATGTAAGAATACCACTCCATGAGGAAATATAGTTTTGCAGAGTAAAGACATATACGTACGCATTGGAAACTCTTTACGAGAAGAAATAACGCATAGTACAAAATTAGCTTGTATCTCCAAAACTACACGTTGTATCTCGAAAAGAATTGTTGTGGCGGGTACGTCTTAACATGTAGCATCTAAAGAGAACCAAAAGGAGAATTTTCTTTCGTCAAAATTTTTCAGAAAATCACGTTTTAAGGAAATCCCGCATCGTGCGAAATTATCTTGTTTTTCCTAAACAACACGTTGTAAGTCGAAAAGCTTTCATGTTGCGTGTATGTCTAAGTGTGTAGCCTCAAAAGAGAAGGCACAGGAGAGTTTTCTCTCGAAAGAATATGTAAGAATACCACTCCATGAGGAAATATAGTTTTGCAGAGTAAAGACATATACGTACGCATTGGAAACTCTTTACGAGAAGAAATAACGCATAGTACAAAATTAGCTTGTATCTCCAAAACTACACGTTGTATCTCGAAAAGAATTGTTGTGGCGGGTACGTCTTAACATGTAGCATCTAAAGAGAACCAAAAGGAGAATTTTCTTTCGTCAAAATTTTTCAGAAAATCACGTTTTAAGGAAATCCCGCATCGTGCGAAATTATCTTGTTTTTCCTAAACAACACGTTGTAAGTCGAAAAGCTTTCATGTTGCGTGTATGTCTAAGTGTGTAGCCTCAAAAGAGAAGGCACAGGAGAGTTTTCTCTCGAAAGAATATGTAAGAATACCACTCCATGAGGAAATATAGTTTTGCAGAGTAAAGACATATACGTACGCATTGGAAACTCTTTACGAGAAGAAATAACGCATAGTACAAAATTAGCTTGTATCTCCAAAACTACATGTTGTATCTCGAAAAGAATTGTTGTGGCGTGTACCTCTTAACATGCAGCATCTAAAGAGAACCAAAAGGAGAATTTTCTTTCGTCAAAATTTTTCAGAAAATCACGTTTTAAGGAAATCCCGCATCGTGCGAAATTATCTTGTTTTTCCTAAACAACACGTTGTAAGTCGAAAAGCTTTCATGTTGCGTGTATGTCTAAGTGTGTAGCCTCAAAAGAGAAGGCACAGGACAGTTTTCTCTCGAAAGGATATGTAAGAATACCACTTCATAAGGAAATACAGTTTTGCAGAGTAAAGACATATACGTACGCATTGGAAACTCTTTACGAGAAGAAATAACGCATCGTACAAAATTAGCTTGTATCTCCAAAACTACACGTTGTATCTCGAAAAGAATTGTTGTGGCGTGTACGTCTTAACATGTAGCATCTAAAGAGAACCAAAAGGAGAATTTTCTTTCGTCAAAATTTTTCAGAAAATCACGTTTTAAGGAAATCCCGCATCGTGCGAAATTATCTTGTTTTTCCTAAACAACACGTTGTAAGTCGAAAAGCTTTCATGTTGCGTGTATGTCTAAGTGTGTAGCCTCAAAAGAGAAGGCACAGGACAGTTTTCTCTCGAAAGGATATGTAAGAATACCACTTCATAAGGAAATACAGTTTTGCAGAGTAAAGACATATACGTACGCATTGGAAACTCTTTACGAGAAGAAATAACGCATAGTACAAAATTAGCTTGTATCTCCAAAACTACACGTTGTATCTCGAAAAGAATTGTTGTGGCGTGTACGTCTTAACATGTAGCATCTAAAGAGAACCAAAAGGAGAATTTTCTTTCGTCACAATTTTCCGAAAATCACGTTTTAAGGAAATCCCGCATCGTGCGAAATTATCTTGTTTTTCCTAAACAACACGTTGTAAGTCGAAAAGCTTTCCTGTTGCGTGTATGTCTAAGTGTGTAGCCTCAAAAGAGAAGGCACAGGACAGTTTTCTCTCGAAAGGATATGTAAGAATACCACTTCATAAGGAAATACAGTTTTGCAGAGTAAAGACATATACGTACGCATTGGAAACTCTTTACGAGAAGAAATAACGCATCGTACAAAATTAGCTTGTATCTCCAAAACTACACGTTGTATCTCGAAAAGAATTGTTGTGGCGTGTACGTCTTAACATGTAGCATCTAAAGAGAACCAAAAGGAGAATTTTCTTTCGTCAAAATTTTTCAGAAAATCACGTTTTAAGGAAATCCCGCATCGTGCGAAATTATCTTGTTTTTCCTAAACAACACGTTGTAAGTCGAAAAGCTTTCATGTTGCATGTATGTCTAAGTGTGTAGCCTCAAAAGAGAAGGCACAGGACAGTTTTCTCTCGAAAGGATATGTAAGAATACCACTTCATAAGGAAATACAGTTTTGCAGAGTAAAGACATATACGTACGCATTGGAAACTCTTTATGAGAAGAAATAACGCATAGTACAAAATTAGCTTGTATCTCCAAAACTACACGTTGTATCTCGAAAAGAATTGTTGTGGCGTGTACGTCTTAACATGTAGCATCTAAAGAGAACCAAAAGGAGAATTTTCTTTCGTCAAAATTTTTCAGAAAATCACGTTTTAAGGAAATCCCGCATCGTGCGAAATTATCTTGTTTTTCCTAAACAACACGTTGTAAGTCGAAAAGCTTTCATGTTGCGTGTATGTCTAAGTGTGTAGCCTCAAAAGAGAAGGCACAGGACAGTTTTCTCTCGAAAGGATATGTAAGAATACCACTTCATAAGGAAATACAGTTTTGCAGAGTAAAGACATATACGTACGCATTGGAAACTCTTTACGAGAAGAAATAACGCATAGTACAAAATTAGCTTGTATCTCCAAAACTACACGTTGTATCTCGAAAAGAATTGTTGTGGCGTGTACGTCTTAACATGTAGCATCTAAAGAGAACCAAAAGGAGAATTTTCTTTCGTCAAAATTTTCCGAAAATCACGTTTTAAGGAAATCCCGCATCGTGCGAAATTATCTTGTTTTTCCTAAACAACACGTTGTAAGTCGAAAAGCTTTCATGTTGCGTGTATGTCTAAGTGTGTAGCCTCAAAAGAGAAGGCACAGGACAGTTTTCTCTCGAAAGGATATGTAAGAATACCACTTCATAAGGAAATACAGTTTTGCAGAGTAAAGTCATATACGTACGCATTGGAAACTCTTTACGAGAAGAAATAACGCATAGTACAAAATTAGCTTGTATCTCCAAAACTACACGTTGTATCTCGAAAAGAATTGTTGTGGCGTGTACGTCTTAACATGTAGCATCTAAAGAGAACCAAAAGGAGAATTTTCTTTCGTCAAAATTTTTCAGAAAATCACGTTTTAAGGAAATCCCGCATCGTGCGAAATTATCTTGTTTTTCCTAAACAACACGTTGTAAGTCGAAAAGCTTTCATGTTGCGTGTATGTCTAAGTGTGTAGCCTCAAAAGAGAAGGCACAGGACAGTTTTCTCTCGAAAGGATATGTAAGAATACCACTTCATAAGGAAATACAGTTTTGCAGAGTAAAGACATATACGTACGCATTGGAAACTCTTTACGAGAAGAAATAACGCATAGTACAAAATTAGCTTGTATCTCCAAAACTACACGTTGTATCTCGAAAAGAATTGTTGTGGCGTGTACGTCTTAACATGTAGCATCTAAAGAGAACCAAAAGGAGAATTTTCTTTCGTCAAAATTGTCCGAAAATCACGTTTTAAGGAAACCCGCATCGTGCGAAATTATCTTGTTTTTCCTAAACAACACGTTGTAAGTCGAAAAGCTTTCATGTTGCGTGTATGTCTAAGTGTGTAGCCTCAAAAGAGAAGGGACAGGACAGTTTTCTCTCGAAAGGATATGTAAGAATACCACTTCATAAGGAAATACAGTTTTGCAGAGTAAAGACATATACGTACGCATTGGAAACTCTTTACGAGAAGAAATAACGCATAGTACAAAATAAGCTTGTATCTCCAAAACTACACGTTGTATCTCGAAAAGAATTGTTGTGGCGTGTACGTCTTAACATGTAGCATCTAAAGAGAACCAAAAGGAGAATTTTCTTTCGTCAAAATTTTCCGAAAATCACGTTTTAAGGAAATCCCACATCGTGCGAAATTATCTTGTTTTTCCTAAACAACACGTTGTAAGTTGAAAAGCTTTCATGTTGCGTGTATGTCTAAGTGTGTAGCCTCAAAAGAGAAGGCACAGGACAGTTTTCTCTCGAAAGGATATGTAAGAATACCACTTCATAAGGAAATACAGTTTTGCAGAGTAAAGACATATACGTACGCATTGGAAACTCTTTACGAGAAGAAATAACGCATAGTACAAAATTAGCTTGTATCTCCAAAACTACACGTTGTATCTCGAAAAGAATTGTTGTGGCGTGTACGTCTTAACATGTAGCATCTAAAGAGAACCAAAAGGAGAATTTTCTTTCGTCACAATTTTCCGAAAATCACGTTTTAAGGAAATCCCGCATCGTGCGAAATTATCTTGTTTTTCCTAAACAACACGTTGTAAGTCGAAAAGCTTTCCTGTTGCGTGTATGTCTAAGTGTGTAGCCTCAAAAGAGAAGGCACAGGACAGTTTTCTCTCGAAAGGATATGTAAGAATACCACTTCATAAGGAAATACAGTTTTGCAGAGTAAAGACATATACGTACGCATTGGAAACTCTTTACGAGAAGAAATAACGCATCGTACAAAATTAGCTTGTATCTCCAAAACTACACGTTGTATCTCGAAAAGAATTGTTGTGGCGTGTACGTCTTAACATGTAGCATCTAAAGAGAACCAAAAGGAGAATTTTCTTTCGTCAAAATTTTTCAGAAAATCACGTTTTAAGGAAATCCCGCATCGTGCGAAATTATCTTGTTTTTCCTAAACAACACGTTGTAAGTCGAAAAGCTTTCATGTTGCGTGTATGTCTAAGTGTGTAGCCTCAAAAGAGAAGGCACAGGACAGTTTTCTCTCGAAAGGATATGTAAGAATACCACTTCATAAGGAAATACAGTTTTGCAGAGTAAAGACATATACGTACGCATTGGAAACTCTTTATGAGAAGAAATAACGCATAGTACAAAATTAGCTTGTATCTCCAAAACTACACGTTGTATCTCGAAAAGAATTGTTGTGGCGTGTACGTCTTAACATGTAGCATCTAAAGAGAACCAAAAGGAGAATTTTCTTTCGTCAAAATTTTTCAGAAAATCACGTTTTAAGGAAATCCCGCATCGTGCGAAATTATCTTGTTTTTCCTAAACAACACGTTGTAAGTCGAAAAGCTTTCATGTTGCGTGTATGTCTAAGTGTGTAGCCTCAAAAGAGAAGGCACAGGACAGTTTTCTCTCGAAAGGATATGTAAGAATACCACTTCATAAGGAAATACAGTTTTGCAGAGTAAAGACATATACGTAAGCATTGGAAACTCTTTACGAGAAGAAATAACGCATAGTACAAAATTAGCTTGTATCTCCAAAACTACACGTTGTATCTCGAAAAGAATTGTTGTGGCGTGTACGTCTTAACATGTAGCATCTAAAGAGAACCAAAAGGAGAATTTTCTTTCGTCAAAATTTTCCAAAAATCACGTTTTAAGGAAATCCCGCATCGTGCGAAATTATCTTGTTTTTCCTAAACAACACGTTGTAAGTCGAAAAGCTTTCATGTTGCGTGTATGTCTAAGTGTGTAGCCTCAAAAGAGAAGGCACAGGACAGTTTTCTCTCGAAAGGATATGTAAGAATACCACTTCATAAGGAAATACAGTTTTGCAGAGTAAAGTCATATACGTACGCATTGGAAACTCTTTACTAGAAGAAATAACGCATAGTACAAAATTAGCTTGTATCTCCAAAACTACACGTTGTATCTCGAAAAGAATTGTTGTGGCGTGTACGTCTTAACATGTAGCATCTAAAGAGAACCAAAAGGAGAATTTTCTTTCGTCAAAATTTTTCAGAAAATCACGTTTTAAGGAAATCCCGCATCGTGCGAAATTATCTTGTTTTTCCTAAACAACACGTTGTAAGTCGAAAAGCTTTCATGTTGCGTGTATGTCTAAGTGTGTAGCCTCAAAAGAGAAGGCACAGGACAGTTTTCTCTCGAAAGGATATGTAAGAATACCACTTCATAAGGAAATACAGTTTTGCAGAGTAAAGACATATACGTACGCATTGGAAACTCTACGAGAAGAAATAACGCATAGTACAAAATTAGCTTGTATCTCCAAAACTACACGTTGTATCTCGAAAAGAATTGTTGTGGCGTGTACGTCTTAACATGTAGCATCTAAAGAGAACCAAAAGGAGAATTTTCTTTCGTCAAAATTGTCCGAAAATCACGTTTTAAGGAAATCCCACATCGTGCGAAATTATCTTGTTTTTCCTAAACAACACGTTGTAAGTCAAAAAGCTTTCATGTTGCGTGTATGTCTAAGTGTGTAGCCTCAAAAGAGAAGGCACAGGACAGTTTTCTCTCGAAAGGATATGTAAGAATACCACTTCATAAGGAAATACAGTTTTGCAGAGTAAAGACATATACGTACGCATTGGAAACTCTTTACGAGAAGAAATAACGCATAGTACAAAATTAGCTTGTATCTCCAAAACTACACGTTGTATCTCGAAAAGAATTGTTGTGGCGTGTACGTCTTAACATGTAGCATCTAAAGAGAACCAAAAGGAGAATTTTCTTTCGTCACAATTTTCCGAAAATCACGTTTTAAGGAAATCCCGCATCGTGCGAAATTATCTTGTTTTTCCTAAACAACACGTTGTAAGTCGAAAAGCTTTCCTGTTGCGTGTATGTCTAAGTGTGTAGCCTCAAAAGAGAAGGCACAGGACAGTTTTCTCTCGAAAGGATATGTAAGAATACCACTTCATAAGGAAATACAGTTTTGCAGAGTAAAGACATATACGTACGCATTGGAAACTCTTTACGAGAAGAAATAACGCATCGTACAAAATTAGCTTGTATCTCCAAAACTACACGTTGTATCTCGAAAAGAATTGTTGTGGCGTGTACGTCTTAACATGTAGCATCTAAAGAGAACCAAAAGGAGAATTTTCTTTCGTCAAAATTTTTCCGAAAATCACGTTTTAAGGAAATCCCGCATCGTGCGAAATTATCTTGTTTTTCCTAAACAACACGTTGTAAGTCGAAAAGCTTTCATGTTGCGTGTATGTCTAAGTGTGTAGCCTCAAAAGAGAAGGCACAGGACAGTTTTCTCTCGAAAGGATATGTAAGAATACCACTTCATAAGGAAATACAGTTTTGCAGAGTAAAGTCATATACGTACGCATTGGAAACTCTTTACGAGAAGAAATAACGCATAGTACAAAATTAGCTTGTATCTCCAAAACTACACGTTGTATCTCGAAAAGAATTGTTGTGGCGTGTACGTCTTAACATGTAGCATCTAAAGAGAACCAAAAGGAGAATTTTCTTTCGTCAAAATTTTTCAGAAAATCACGTTTTAAGGAAATCCCGCATCGTGCGAAATTATCTTGTTTTTCCTAAACAACACGTTGTAAGTCGAAAAGCTTTCATGTTGCGTGTATGTCTAAGTGTGTAGCCTCAAAAGAGAAGGCACAGGACAGTTTTCTCTCGAAAGGATATGTAAGAATACCACTTCATAAGGAAATACAGTTTTGCAGAGTAAAGACATATACGTACGCATTGGAAACTCTACGAGAAGAAATAACGCATAGTACAAAATTAGCTTGTATCTCCAAAACTACACGTTGTATCTCGAAAAGAATTGTTGTGGCGTGTACGTCTTAACATGTAGCATCTAAAGAGAACCAAAAGGAGAATTTTCTTTCGTCAAAATTGTCCGAAAATCACGTTTTAAGGAAACCCGCATCGTGCGAAATTATCTTGTTTTTCCTAAACAACACGTTGTAAGTCGAAAAGCTTTCATGTTGCGTGTATGTCTAAGTGTGTAGCCTCAAAAGAGAAGGGACAGGACAGTTTTCTCTCGAAAGGATATGTAAGAATACCACTTCATAAGGAAATACAGTTTTGCAGAGTAAAGACATATAAGTACGCATTGGAAACTCTTTACGAGAAGAAATAACGCATAGTACAAAATAAGCTTGTATCTCCAAAACTACACGTTGTATCTCGAAAAGAATTGTTGTGGCGTGTACGTCTTAACATGTAGCATCTAAAGAGAACCAAAAGGAGAATTTTCTTTCGTCAAAATTTTCCGAAAATCACGTTTTAAGGAAATCCCACATCGTGCGAAATTATCTTGTTTTTCCTAAACAACACGTTGTAAGTCGAAAAGCTTTCATGTTGCGTGTATGTCTAAGTGTGTAGCCTCAAAAGAGAAGGCACAGGACAGTTTTCTCTCGAAAGGATATGTAAGAATACCACTTCATAAGGAAATACAGTTTTGCAGAGTAAAGACATATACGTACGCATTGGAAACTCTTTACGAGAAGAAATAACGCATAGTACAAAATTAGCTTGTATCTCCAAAACTACACGTTGTATCTCGAAAAGAATTGTTGTGGCGTGTACGTCTTAACATGTAGCATCTAAAGAGAACCAAATGGAGAATTTTCTTTCGTCAAAATTTTTCAGAAAATCACGTTTTAAGGAAATCCCGCATCGTGCGAAATTCTCTTGTTTTTCCTAAACAACACGTTGTAAGTCGAAAAGCTTTCATGTTGCGTGTATGTCTAAGTGTGTAGCCTCAAAAGAGAAGGCACAGGACAGTTTTCTCTCGAAAGGATATGTAAGAATACCACTTCATAAGGAAATACAGTTTTGCAGAGTAAAGACATATACGTACGAATTGGAAACTCTTTACAAGAAGAAATAAAGCAAAGTACAAAATTAGCTTGTATCTCCAAAACTACATGCTGTATCTCGAAAAGAATTGTTGTGGCGTGTACGTCTTAACATGTAGCATCTAAAGAGAACCAAAAGGAGAATTCTTTCGTCAAAATTTTTCAGAAAATCACGTTTTAAGGAAATCCCGCATCGTGCGAAATTATCTTGTTTTTCCTAAACAACACGTTGTAAGTCGAAAAGCTTTCATGTTGCGTGTATGTCTAAGTGTGTAGCCTCAAAAGAGAAGGCACAGGACAGTTTTCTCTCGAAAGGATATGTAAGAATACCACTTCATAAGGAAATACAGTTTTGCAGAGTAAAGACATATACGTACGCATTGGAAACTCTTTATGAGAAGAAATAACGCATAGTACAAAATTAGCTTGTATCTCCAAAACTACATGCTGTATCTCAAAAAGAATTGTTGTAGCGTGTACCTCTTAACATGTAGCATCTAAAGAGAACCAAAAGGAGAATTTTCTTTCGTCAAAATTTTTCAGAAAATCACGTTTTAAGGAAATCCCGCATCGTGCGAAATTATCTTGTTTTTCCTAAACAACACGTTGTAAGTCGAAAAGCTTTCATGTTGCGTGTATGTCTAAGTGTGTAGCCTCAAAAGAGAAGGCACAGGACAGTTTTCTCTCGAAAGGATATGTAAGAATACCACTTCATAAGGAAATACAGTTTTGCAGCGTAAAGACATATACGTACGCATTGGAAACTCTTTACGAGAAGAAATAACGCATCGTACAAAATTAGCTTGTATCTCCAAAAGTACACGTTGTAACTCGAAAAGAATTGTTGTGGCGTGTACGTCTTAACATGTAGCATCTAAAGAGAACCAAAAGGAGAATTTTCTTTCGTCAAAATTTTTCAGAAAATCACGTTTTAAGGAAATCCCGCATCGTGCGAAATTATCTTGTTTTTCCTAAACAACACGTTGTAAGTCGAAAAGCTTTCATGTTGCGTGTATGTCTAAGTGTGTAGCCTCAAAAGAGAAGGCACAGGACAGTTTTCTCTCGAAAGGATATGTAAGAATACCACTTCATAAGGAAATACAGTTTTGCAGCGTAAAGACATATACGTACGCATTGGAAACTCTTTACGAGAAGAAATAACGCATAGTACAAAATTAGCTTGTATCTCCAAAACTACATGTTGTATCTCGAAAAGAATTGTTGTGGCGTGTACGTCTTAACATGTAGCATCTAAAGAGAACCAAAAGGAGAATTTTCTTTCCTCAAAATTTTTCAGAAAATCACGTTTTAAGGAAATCCCGCATCGTGCGAAATTATCTTGTTTTTCCTAAACAACACGTTGTAAGTCGAAAAGCTTTCATATTGCGTGTATGTCTAAGTGTGTAGCCTCAAAAGAGAAGGCACAGGACAGTTTTCTCTCGAAAGGATATGTAAGAATACCACTTCATAAGGAAATACAGTTTTGCAGAGTAAAGACATATACGAACGCATTGGAAACTCTTTACGAGAAGAAATAACGCATAGTACAAAATTAGCTTGTATCTCCAAAACTACACGTTGTATCTCGAAAAGAATTGTTGTGGCGGGTACGTCTTAACATGTAGCATCTAAAGAGAACCAAAAGGAGAATTTTCTTTCGTCAAAATTTTTCAGAAAATCACGTTTTAAGGAAATCCCGCATCGTGCGAAATTATCTTGTTTTTCCTAAACAACACGTTGTAAGTCGAAAAGCTTTCATGTTGCGTGTATGTCTAAGTGTGTAGCCTCAAAAGAGAAGGCACAGGAGAGTTTTCTCTCGAAAGAATATGTAAGAATACCACTCCATGAGGAAATATAGTTTTGCAGAGTAAAGACATATACGTACGCATTGGAAACTCTTTACGAGAAGAAATAACGCATAGTACAAAATTAGCTTGTATCTCCAAAACTACATGTTGTATCTCGAAAAGAATTGTTGTGGCGTGTACGTCTTAACATGTAGCATCTAAATAGAACCAAAAGGAGAATTTTCTTTCGTCAAAATTTTTCAGAAAATCACGTTTTAAGGAAATCCCGCATCGTGCGAAATTATCTTGTTTTTCCTAAAAAACACGTTGTAAGTCGAAAAGCTTTCATGTTGCGTGTATGTCTAAGTGTGTAGCCTCAAAAGAGAAGGCACAGGACAGTTTTCTCTCGAAAGGATATGTAAGAATACCACTTCATAAGGAAATACAGTTTTGCAGAGTAAAGACATATACGTACGCATTGGAAACTCTTTACGAGAAGAAATAATGCATAGTACAAAATTAGCTTGTATCTCCAAAACTACACGTTGTATCTCGAAAAGA
The DNA here is from genome assembly GCF_947179515.1 of Apodemus sylvaticus. Lineage (NCBI taxonomy): Eukaryota > Metazoa > Chordata > Mammalia > Rodentia > Muridae > Apodemus > Apodemus sylvaticus. Next base: position 103,018 of record NW_026263311.1, read on the forward strand.
ATTGTTGTGGCGTGTACGTCTTAACATGTAGCATCTAAAGAGAACCATAAGGAGAATTTCCTTTCGTCAAAATTTTTCAGAAAATCACGTTTTAAGGAAATCCCGCATCGTGCGAAATTATCTTGTTTTTCCAAAACAACACGTTGTAAGTCGAAAAGCTTTCATGTTGCGTGTATGTCTAAGTGTGTAGCCTCAAAAGAGAAGGCACAGGACAGTTTTCTCTCGAAAGGATATGTAAGAATACCACTTCATAAGGAAATACAGTTTTGCAGAGTAAAGACATATACGTACGCATTGGAAACTCTTTACGAGAAGAAATAACGCATAGTACAAAATTAGCTTGTATCTCCAAAACTACACGTTGTATCTCGAAAAGAATTGTTGTGGCGTGTACGTCTTAACATGTAGCATCTAAAGAGAACCAAAAGGAGAATTTTCTTTCGTCAAAATTTTTCAGAAAATCACGTTTTAAGGAAATCCCGCATCGTGCGAAATTCTCTTGTTTTTCCTAAACAACACGTTGTAAGTCGAAAAGCTTTCATGTTGCGTGTATGTCTAAGTGTGTAGCCTCAAAAGAGAAGGCACAGGACAGCTTTCTCTCGAAAGGATATGTAAGAATACCACTTCATAAGGAAATACAGTTTTGCAGCGTAAAGACATATACATACGCATTGGAAACTCTTTACGAGAAGAAATAACGCATAGTACAAAATTAGCTTGTATCTCCAAAACTACACGTTGTATCTCGAAAAGAATTGTAGTGGCGTGTACGTCTTAACATGTAGCATCTAAAGAGAACCAAAAGGAGAATTTTCTTTCGTCAAAATTTTTCAGAAAATCACGTTTTAAGGAAATCCCGCATCGTGCGAAATTATCTTGTTTTTCCTAAACAACACGTTGTAAGTCGAAAAGCTTTCATGTTGCGTGTATGTCTAAGTGTGTAGCCTCAAAAGGGAAGGCACAGGACAGTTTTCTCTCGAAAGGATATGTAAGAATACCACTTCATAAGGAAATACAGTTTTGCACAGTAAATACATATACGTACGCATTGGAAACTCTTTACGAGAAGAAATAACGCATAGTACAAAATTAGCTTGTATCTCCAAAACTACACGTTGTATCTCGAAAAGAATTGTTGTGGCGTGTACGTCTTAACATGTAGCATCTAAAGAGAACCAAAAGGAGAATTTTCTTTCGTCAAAATTTTCCAAAAATCACGTTTTAAGGAAATCCCGCATCGTGCGAAATTATCTTGTTTTTCCTAAACAACACGTTGTAAGTCGAAAAGCTTTCATGTTGCGTGTATGTCTAAGTGTGTAGCCTCAAAAGAGAAGGCACAGGACAGTTTTCTCTCGAAAGGATATGTAAGAATACCACTTCATAAGGAAATACAGTTTTGCAGAGTAAAGTCATATACGTACGCATTGGAAACTCTTTACTAGAAGAAATAACGCATAGTACAAAATTAGCTTGTATCTCCAAAACTACACGTTGTATCTCGAAAAGAATTGTTGTGGCGTGTACGTCTTAACATGTAGCATCTAAAGAGAACCAAAAGGAGAATTTTCTTTCGTCAAAATTTTTCAGAAAATCACGTTTTAAGGAAATCCCGCATCGTGCGAAATTATCTTGTTTTTCCTAAACAACACGTTGTAAGTCGAAAAGCTTTCATGTTGCGTGTATGTCTAAGTGTGTAGCCTCAAAAGAGAAGGCACAGGACAGTTTTCTCTCGAAAGGATATGTAAGAATACCACTTCATAAGGAAATACAGTTTTGCAGAGTAAAGACATATACGTACGCATTGGAAACTCTACGAGAAGAAATAACGCATAGTACAAAATTAGCTTGTATCTCCAAAACTACACGTTGTATCTCGAAAAGAATTGTTGTGGCGTGTACGTCTTAACATGTAGCATCTAAAGAGAACCAAAAGGAGAATTTTCTTTCGTCAAAATTGTCCGAAAATCACGTTTTAAGGAAATCCCACATCGTGCGAAATTATCTTGTTTTTCCTAAACAACACGTTGTAAGTCAAAAAGCTTTCATGTTGCGTGTATGTCTAAGTGTGTAGCCTCAAAAGAGAAGGCACAGGACAGTTTTCTCTCGAAAGGATATGTAAGAATACCACTTCATAAGGAAATACAGTTTTGCAGAGTAAAGACATATACGTACGCATTGGAAACTCTTTACGAGAAGAAATAACGCATAGTACAAAATTAGCTTGTATCTCCAAAACTACACGTTGTATCTCGAAAAGAATTGTTGTGGCGTGTACGTCTTAACATGTAGCATCTAAAGAGAACCAAAAGGAGAATTTTCTTTCGTCACAATTTTCCGAAAATCACGTTTTAAGGAAATCCCGCATCGTGCGAAATTATCTTGTTTTTCCTAAACAACACGTTGTAAGTCGAAAAGCTTTCCTGTTGCGTGTATGTCTAAGTGTGTAGCCTCAAAAGAGAAGGCACAGGACAGTTTTCTCTCGAAAGGATATGTAAGAATACCACTTCATAAGGAAATACAGTTTTGCAGAGTAAAGACATATACGTACGCATTGGAAACTCTTTACGAGAAGAAATAACGCATCGTACAAAATTAGCTTGTATCTCCAAAACTACACGTTGTATCTCGAAAAGAATTGTTGTGGCGTGTACGTCTTAACATGTAGCATCTAAAGAGAACCAAAAGGAGAATTTTCTTTCGTCAAAATTTTTCAGAAAATCACGTTTTAAGGAAATCCCGCATCGTGCGAAATTATCTTGTTTTTCCTAAACAACACGTTGTAAGTCGAAAAGCTTTCATGTTGCGTGTATGTCTAAGTGTGTAGCCTCAAAAGAGAAGGCACAGGACAGTTTTCTCTCGAAAGGATATGTAAGAATACCACTTCATAAGGAAATACAGTTTTGCAGAGTAAAGACATATACGTACGCATTGGAAACTCTTTATGAGAAGAAATAACGCATAGTACAAAATTAGCTTGTATCTCCAAAATTACACGTTGTATCTCGAAAAGAATTGTTGTGGCGTGTACGTCTTAACATGTAGCATCTAAAGAGAACCAAAAGGAGAATTTTCTTTCGTCAAAATTTTTCAGAAAATCACGTTTTAAGGAAATCCCGCATCGTGCGAAATTATCTTGTTTTTCCTAAACAACACGTTGTAAGTCGAAAAGCTTTCATGTTGCGTGTATGTCTAAGTGTGTAGCCTCAAAAGAGAAGGCACAGGACAGTTTTCTCTCGAAAGGATATGTAAGAATACCACTTCATAAGGAAATACAGTTTTGCAGAGTAAAGACATATACGTACGCATTGGAAACTCTTTACGAGAAGAAATAACGCATAGTACAAAATTAGCTTGTATCTCCAAAACTACACGTTGTATCTCGAAAAGAATTGTTGTGGCGTGTACGTCTTAACATGTAGCATCTAAAGAGAACCAAAAGGAGAATTTTCTTTCGTCAAAATTTTCCGAAAATCACGTTTTAAGGAAATCCCGCATCGTGCGAAATTATCTTGTTTTTCCTAAACAACACGTTGTAAGTCGAAAAGCTTTCATGTTGCGTGTATGTCTAAGTGTGTAGCCTCAAAAGAGAAGGCACAGGACAGTTTTCTCTCGAAAGGATATGTAAGAATACCACTTCATAAGGAAATACAGTTTTGCAGAGTAAAGTCATATACGTACGCATTGGAAACTCTTTACGAGAAGAAATAACGCATAGTACAAAATTAGCTTGTATCTCCAAAACTACACGTTGTATCTCGAAAAGAATTGTTGTGGCGTGTACGTCTTAACATGTAGCATCTAAAGAGAACCAAAAGGAGAATTTTCTTTCGTCAAAATTTTTCAGAAAATCACGTTTTAAGGAAATCCCGCATCGTGCGAAATTATCTTGTTTTTCCTAAACAACACGTTGTAAGTCGAAAAGCTTTCATGTTGCGTGTATGTCTAAGTGTGTAGCCTCAAAAGAGAAGGCACAGGACAGTTTTCTCTCGAAAGGATATGTAAGAATACCACTTCATAAGGAAATACAGTTTTGCAGAGTAAAGACATATACGTACGCATTGGAAACTCTACGAGAAGAAATAACGCATAGTACAAAATTAGCTTGTATCTCCAAAACTACACGTTGTATCTCGAAAAGAATTGTTGTGGCGTGTACGTCTTAACATGTAGCATCTAAAGAGAACCAAAAGGAGAATTTTCTTTCGTCAAAATTGTCCGAAAATCACGTTTTAAGGAAACCCGCATCGTGCGAAATTATCTTGTTTTTCCTAAACAACACGTTGTAAGTCGAAAAGCTTTCATGTTGCGTGTATGTCTAAGTGTGTAGCCTCAAAAGAGAAGGGACAGGACAGTTTTCTCTCGAAAGGATATGTAAGAATACCACTTCATAAGGAAATACAGTTTTGCAGAGTAAAGACATATAAGTACGCATTGGAAACTCTTTACGAGAAGAAATAACGCATAGTACAAAATAAGCTTGTATCTCCAAAACTACACGTTGTATCTCGAAAAGAATTGTTGTGGCGTGTACGTCTTAACATGTAGCATCTAAAGAGAACCAAAAGGAGAATTTTCTTTCGTCAAAATTTTCCGAAAATCACGTTTTAAGGAAATCCCACATCGTGCGAAATTATCTTGTTTTTCCTAAACAACACGTTGTAAGTCGAAAAGCTTTCATGTTGCGTGTATGTCTAAGTGTGTAGCCTCAAAAGAGAAGGCACAGGACAGTTTTCTCTCGAAAGGATATGTAAGAATACCACTTCATAAGGAAATACAGTTTTGCAGAGTAAAGACATATACGTACGCATTGGAAACTCTTTATGAGAAGAAATAACGCATAGTACAAAATTAGCTTGTATCTCCAAAACTACATGCTGTATCTCAAAAAGAATTGTTGTAGCGTGTACCTCTTAACATGTAGCATCTAAAGAGAACCAAAAGGAGAATTTTCTTTCGTCAAAATTTTTCAGAAAATCACGTTTTAAGGAAATCCCGCATCGTGCGAAATTATCTTGTTTTTCCTAAACAACACGTTGTAAGTCGAAAAGCTTTCATGTTGCGTGTATGTCTAAGTGTGTAGCCTCAAAAGAGAAGGCACAGGACAGTTTTCTCTCGAAAGGATATGTAAGAATACCACTTCATAAGGAAATACAGTTTTGCAGCGTAAAGACATATACGTACGCATTGGAAACTCTTTACGAGAAGAAATAACGCATCGTACAAAATTAGCTTGTATCTCCAAAAGTACACGTTGTAACTCGAAAAGAATTGTTGTGGCGTGTACGTCTTAACATGTAGCATCTAAAGAGAACCAAAAGGAGAATTTTCTTTCGTCAAAATTTTTCAGAAAATCACGTTTTAAGGAAATCCCGCATCGTGCGAAATTATCTTGTTTTTCCTAAACAACACGTTGTAAGTCGAAAAGCTTTCATGTTGCGTGTATGTCTAAGTGTGTAGCCTCAAAAGAGAAGGCACAGGACAGTTTTCTCTCGAAAGGATATGTAAGAATACCACTTCATAAGGAAATACAGTTTTGCAGAGTAAAGACATATACGTACGCATTGGAAACTCTACGAGAAGAAATAACGCATAGTACAAAATTAGCTTGTATCTCCAAAACTACACGTTGTATCTCGAAAAGAATTGTTGTGGCGTGTACGTCTTAACATGTAGCATCTAAAGAGAACCAAAAGGAGAATTTTCTTTCGTCAAAATTGTCCGAAAATCACGTTTTAAGGAAACCCGCATCGTGCGAAATTATCTTGTTTTTCCTAAACAACACGTTGTAAGTCGAAAAGCTTTCATGTTGCGTGTATGTCTAAGTGTGTAGCCTCAAAAGAGAAGGGACAGGACAGTTTTCTCTCGAAAGGATATGTAAGAATACCACTTCATAAGGAAATACAGTTTTGCAGAGTAAAGACATATAAGTACGCATTGGAAACTCTTTACGAGAAGAAATAACGCATAGTACAAAATAAGCTTGTATCTCCAAAACTACACGTTGTATCTCGAAAAGAATTGTTGTGGCGTGTACGTCTTAACATGTAGCATCTAAAGAGAACCAAAAGGAGAATTTTCTTTCGTCAAAATTTTCCGAAAATCACGTTTTAAGGAAATCCCACATCGTGCGAAATTATCTTGTTTTTCCTAAACAACACGTTGTAAGTCGAAAAGCTTTCATGTTGCGTGTATGTCTAAGTGTGTAGCCTCAAAAGAGAAGGCACAGGACAGTTTTCTCTCGAAAGGATATGTAAGAATACCACTTCATAAGGAAATACAGTTTTGCAGAGTAAAGACATATACGTACGCATTGGAAACTCTTTATGAGAAGAAATAACGCATAGTACAAAATTAGCTTGTATCTCCAAAACTACATGCTGTATCTCAAAAAGAATTGTTGTAGCGTGTACCTCTTAACATGTAGCATCTAAAGAGAACCAAAAGGAGAATTTTCTTTCGTCAAAATTTTTCAGAAAATCACGTTTTAAGGAAATCCCGCATCGTGCGAAATTATCTTGTTTTTCCTAAACAACACGTTGTAAGTCGAAAAGCTTTCATGTTGCGTGTATGTCTAAGTGTGTAGCCTCAAAAGAGAAGGCACAGGACAGTTTTCTCTCGAAAGGATATGTAAGAATACCACTTCATAAGGAAATACAGTTTTGCAGCGTAAAGACATATACGTACGCATTGGAAACTCTTTACGAGAAGAAATAACGCATCGTACAAAATTAGCTTGTATCTCCAAAAGTACACGTTGTAACTCGAAAAGAATTGTTGTGGCGTGTACGTCTTAACATGTAGCATCTAAAGAGAACCAAAAGGAGAATTTTCTTTCGTCAAAATTTTTCAGAAAATCACGTTTTAAGGAAATCCCGCATCGTGCGAAATTATCTTGTTTTTCCTAAACAACACGTTGTAAGTCGAAAAGCTTTCATGTTGCGTGTATGTCTAAGTGTGTAGCCTCAAAAGAGAAGGCACAGGACAGTTTTCTCTCGAAAGGATATGTAAGAATACCACTTCATAAGGAAATACAGTTTTGCAGCGTAAAGACATATACGTACGCATTGGAAACTCTTTACGAGAAGAAATAACGCATAGTACAAAATTAGCTTGTATCTCCAAAACTACATGTTGTATCTCGAAAAGAATTGTTGTGGCGTGTACGTCTTAACATGTAGCATCTAAAGAGAACCAAAAGGAGAATTTTCTTTCGTCAAAATTATTCAGAAAATCACGTTTTAAGGAAATCCCGCATCGTGCGAAATTATCTTGTTTTTCCTAAACAACACGTTGTAAGTCGAAAAGCTTTCATATTGCGTGTATGTCTAAGTGTGTAGCCTCAAAAGAGAAGGCACAGGACAGTTTTCTCTCGAAAGGATATGTAAGAATACCACTTCATAAGGAAATACAGTTTTGCAGAGTAAAGACATATACGAACGCATTGGAAACTCTTTACGAGAAGAAATAACGCATAGTACAAAATTAGCTTGTATCTCCAAAACTACACGTTGTATCTCGAAAAGAATTGTTGTGGCGGGTACGTCTTAACATGTAGCATCTAAAGAGAACCAAAAGGAGAATTTTCTTTCGTCAAAATTTTTCAGAAAATCACGTTTTAAGGAAATCCCGCATCGTGCGAAATTATCTTGTTTTTCCTAAACAACACGTTGTAAGTCGAAAAGCTTTCATGTTGCGTGTATGTCTAAGTGTGTAGCCTCAAAAGAGAAGGCACAGGAGAGTTTTCTCTCGAAAGAATATGTAAGAATACCACTCCATGAGGAAATATAGTTTTGCAGAGTAAAGACATATACGTACGCATTGGAAACTCTTTACGAGAAGAAATAACGCATAGTACAAAATTAGCTTGTATCTCCAAAACTACATGTTGTATCTCGAAAAGAATTGTTGTGGCGTGTACGTCTTAACATGTAGCATCTAAATAGAACCAAAAGGAGAATTTTCTTTCGTCAAAATTTTTCAGAAAATCACGTTTTAAGGAAATCCCGCATCGTGCGAAATTATCTTGTTTTTCCTAAAAAACACGTTGTAAGTCGAAAAGCTTTCATGTTGCGTGTATGTCTAAGTGTGTAGCCTCAAAAGAGAAGGCACAGGACAGTTTTCTCTCGAAAGGATATGTAAGAATACCACTTCATAAGGAAATACAGTTTTGCAGAGTAAAGACATATACGTACGCATTGGAAACTCTTTACGAGAAGAAATAATGCATAGTACAAAATTAGCTTGTATCTCCAAAACTACACGTTGTATCTCGAAAAGAATTGTTGTGGCGTGTACGTCTTAACATGTAGCATCTAAAGAGAACCATAAGGAGAATTTCCTTTCGTCAAAATTTTTCAGAAAATCACGTTTTAAGGAAATCCCGCATCGTGCGAAATTATCTTGTTTTTCCAAAACAACACGTTGTAAGTCGAAAAGCTTTCATGTTGCGTGTATGTCTAAGTGTGTAGCCTCAAAAGAGAAGGCACAGGACAGTTTTCTCTCGAAAGGATATGTAAGAATACCACTTCATAAGGAAATACAGTTTTGCAGAGTAAAGACATATACGTACGCATTGGAAACTCTTTACGAGAAGAAATAACGCATAGTACAAAATTAGCTTGTATCTCCAAAACTACACGTTGTATCTCGAAAAGAATTGTTGTGGCGTGTACGTCTTAACATGTAGCATCTAAAGAGAACCAAAAGGAGAATTTTCTTTCGTCAAAATTTTTCAGAAAATCACGTTTTAAGGAAATCCCGCATCGTGCGAAATTCTCTTGTTTTTCCTAAACAACACGTTGTAAGTCGAAAAGCTTTCATGTTGCGTGTATGTCTAAGTGTGTAGCCTCAAAAGAGAAGGCACAGGACAGCTTTCTCTCGAAAGGATATGTAAGAATACCACTTCATAAGGAAATACAGTTTTGCAGCGTAAAGACATATACATACGCATTGGAAACTCTTTACGAGAAGAAATAACGCATAGTACAAAATTAGCTTGTATCTCCAAAACTACACGTTGTATCTCGAAAAGAATTGTAGTGGCGTGTACGTCTTAACATGTAGCATCTAAAGAGAACCAAAAGGAGAATTTTCTTTCGTCAAAATTTTTCAGAAAATCACGTTTTAAGGAAATCCCGCATCGTGCGAAATTATCTTGTTTTTCCTAAACAACACGTTGTAAGTCGAAAAGCTTTCATGTTGCGTGTATGTCTAAGTGTGTAGCCTCAAAAGGGAAGGCACAGGACAGTTTTCTCTCGAAAGGATATGTAAGAATACCACTTCATAAGGAAATACAGTTTTGCACAGTAAATACATATACGTACGCATTGGAAACTCTTTACGAGAAGAAATAACGCATAGTACAAAATTAGCTTGTATCTCCAAAACTACACGTTGTATCTCGAAAAGAATTGTTGTGGCGTGTACGTCTTAACATGTAGCATCTAAAGAGAACCAAAAGGAGAATTTTCTTTCGTCAAAATTTTTCAGAAAATCACGTTTTAAGGAAATCCCGCATCGTGCGAAATTATCTTGTTTTTCCTAAACAACACGTTGTAAGTCGAAAAGCTTTCATGTTGCGTGTATGTCTAAGTGTGTAGCCTCAAAAGAGAAGGCACAGGACAGTTTTCTCTCGAAAGGATATGTAAGAATACCACTTCATAAGGAAATACAGTTTTGCAGCGTAAAGACATATACGTACGCATTGGAAACTCTTTACGAGAAGAAATAACGCATAGTACAAAAATAGCTTGTATCTCCAAAACTACACGTTGTATCTCGAAAAGAATTGTTGTGGCGTGTACGTCTTAACATGTAGCATCTAAATAGAACCAAAAGGAGAATTTTCTTTCGTCAAAATTTTTCAGAAAATCACGTTTTAAGGAAATCCCGCATCGTGCGAAATTATCTTGTTTTTCCTAAACAACACGTTGTAAGTCGAAAAGCTTTCATGTTGCGTGTATGTCTAAGTGTGTAGCCTCAAAAGAGAAGGCACAGGACAGTTTTCTCTCGAAAGGATATGTAAGAATACCACTTCATAAGGAAATACAGTTTTGCAGCGTAAAGACATATACGTACGCATTGGAAACTCTTTACGAGAAGAAATAACGCATAGTACAAAATTAGCTTGTATCTCCAAAACTACACGTTGTATCTCGAAAAGAATTGTTGTGGCGTGTACGTCTTAACATGTAGCATCTAAAGAGAACCAAAAGGAGAATTTTCTTTCGTCAAAATTTTTCAGAAAATCACGTTTTAAGGAAATCCCGCATCGTGCGAAATTCTCTTGTTTTTCCTAAACAACACGTTGTAAGTCGAAAAGCTTTCATGTTGCGTGTATGTCTAAGTGTGTAGCCTCAAAAGAGAAGGCACAGGACAGCTTTCTCTCGAAAGGATATGTAAGAATACCACTTCATAAGGAAATACAGTTTTGCAGCGTAAAGACATATACATACGCATTGGAAACTCTTTACGAGAAGAAATAACGCATAGTACAAAATTAGCTTGTATCTCCAAAACTACACGTTGTATCTCGAAAAGAATTGTTGTGGCGTGTACGTCTTAACATGTAGCATCTAAAGAGAACCAAAAGGAGAATTTTCTTTCGTCAAAATTTTTCAGAAAATCACGTTTTAAGGAAATCCCGCATCGTGCGAAATTATCTTGTTTTTCCTAAACAACACGTTGTAAGTCGAAAAGCTTTCATGTTGCGTGTATGTCTAAGTGTGTAGCCTCAAAAGAGAAGGCACAGGACAGTTTTCTCTCGAAAGGATATGTAAGAATACCACTTCATAAGGAAATACAGTTTTGCAGCGTAAAGACATATACGTACGCATTGGAAACTCTTTACGAGAAGAAATAACGCATCGTACAAAATTAGCTTGTATCTCCAAAAGTACACGTTGTAACTCGAAAAGAATTGTTGTGGCGTGTACGTCTTAACATGTAGCATCTAAAGAGAACCAAAAGGAGAATTTTCTTTCGTCAAAATTTTTCAGAAAATCACGTTTTAAGGAAATCCCGCATCGTGCGAAATTATCTTGTTTTTCCTAAACAACACGTTGTAAGTCGAAAAGCTTTCATGTTGCGTGTATGTCTAAGTGTGTAGCCTCAAAAGAGAAGGCACAGGACAGTTTTCTCTCGAAAGGATATGTAAGAATACCACTTCATAAGGAAATACAGTTTTGCAGCGTAAAGACATATACGTACGCATTGGAAACTCTTTACGAGAAGAAATAACGCATAGTACAAAATTAGCTTGTATCTCCAAAACTACATGTTGTATCTCGAAAAGAATTGTTGTGGCGTGTACGTCTTAACATGTAGCATCTAAAGAGAACCAAAAGGAGAATTTTCTTTCGTCAAAATTTTTCAGAAAATCACGTTTTAAGGAAATCCCGCATCGTGCGAAATTATCTTGTTTTTCCTAAACAACACGTTGTAAGTCGAAAAGCTTTCATATTGCGTGTATGTCTAAGTGTGTAGCCTCAAAAGAGAAGGCACAGGACAGTTTTCTCTCGAAAGGATATGTAAGAATACCACTTCATAAGGAAATACAGTTTTGCAGAGTAAAGACATATACGAACGCATTGGAAACTCTTTACGAGAAGAAATAACGCATAGTACAAAATTAGCTTGTATCTCCAAAACTACACGTTGTATCTCGAAAAGAATTGTTGTGGCGGGTACGTCTTAACATGTAGCATCTAAAGAGAACCAAAAGGAGAATTTTCTTTCGTCAAAATTTTTCAGAAAATCACGTTTTAAGGAAATCCCGCATCGTGCGAAATTATCTTGTTTTTCCTAAACAACACGTTGTAAGTCGAAAAGCTTTCATGTTGCGTGTATGTCTAAGTGTGTAGCCTCAAAAGAGAAGGCACAGGAGAGTTTTCTCTCGAAAGAATATGTAAGAATACCACTCCATGAGGAAATATAGTTTTGCAGAGTAAAGACATATACGTACGCATTGGAAACTCTTTACGAGAAGAAATAACGCATAGTACAAAATTAGCTTGTATCTCCAAAACTACATGTTGTATCTCGAAAAGAATTGTTGTGGCGTGTACGTCTTAACATGTAGCATCTAAATAGAACCAAAAGGAGAATTTTCTTTCGTCAAAATTTTTCAGAAAATCACGTTTTAAGGAAATCCCGCATCGTGCGAAATTATCTTGTTTTTCCTAAAAAACACGTTGTAAGTCGAAAAGCTTTCATGTTGCGTGTATGTCTAAGTGTGTAGCCTCAAAAGAGAAGGCACAGGACAGTTTTCTCTCGAAAGGATATGTAAGAATACCACTTCATAAGGAAATACAGTTTTGCAGAGTAAAGACATATACGTACGCATTGGAAACTCTTTACGAGAAGAAATAATGCATAGTACAAAATTAGCTTGTATCTCCAAAACTACACGTTGTATCTCGAAAAGAATTGTTGTGGCGTGTACGTCTTAACATGTAGCATCTAAAGAGAACCATAAGGAGAATTTCCTTTCGTCAAAATTTTTCAGAAAATCACGTTTTAAGGAAATCCCGCATCGTGCGAAATTATCTTGTTTTTCCAAAACAACACGTTGTAAGTCGAAAAGCTTTCATGTTGCGTGTATGTCTAAGTGTGTAGCCTCAAAAGAGAAGGCACAGGACAGTTTTCTCTCGAAAGGATATGTAAGAATACCACTTCATAAGGAAATACAGTTTTGCAGAGTAAAGACATATACGTACGCATTGGAAACTCTTTACGAGAAGAAATAACGCATAGTACAAAATTAGCTTGTATCTCCAAAACTACACGTTGTATCTCGAAAAGAATTGTTGTGGCGTGTACGTCTTAACATGTAGCATCTAAAGAGAACCAAAAGGAGAATTTTCTTTCGTCAAAATTTTTCAGAAAATCACGTTTTAAGGAAATCCCGCATCGTGCGAAATTCTCTTGTTTTTCCTAAACAACACGTTGTAAGTCGAAAAGCTTTCATGTTGCGTGTATGTCTAAGTGTGTAGCCTCAAAAGAGAAGGCACAGGACAGCTTTCTCTCGAAAGGATATGTAAGAATACCACTTCATAAGGAAATACAGTTTTGCAGCGTAAAGACATATACATACGCATTGGAAACTCTTTACGAGAAGAAATAACGCATAGTACAAAATTAGCTTGTATCTCCAAAACTACACGTTGTATCTCGAAAAGAATTGTAGTGGCGTGTACGTCTTAACATGTAGCATCTAAAGAGAACCAAAAGGAGAATTTTCTTTCGTCAAAATTTTTCAGAAAATCACGTTTTAAGGAAATCCCGCATCGTGCGAAATTATCTTGTTTTTCCTAAACAACACGTTGTAAGTCGAAAAGCTTTCATGTTGCGTGTATGTCTAAGTGTGTAGCCTCAAAAGGGAAGGCACAGGACAGTTTTCTCTCGAAAGGATATGTAAGAATACCACTTCATAAGGAAATACAGTTTTGCACAGTAAATACATATACGTACGCATTGGAAACTCTTTACGAGAAGAAATAACGCATAGTACAAAATTAGCTTGTATCTCCAAAACTACACGTTGTATCTCGAAAAGAATTGTTGTGGCGTGTACGTCTTAACATGTAGCATCTAAAGAGAACCAAAAGGAGAATTTTCTTTCGTCAAAATTTTTCAGAAAATCACGTTTTAAGGAAATCCCGCATCGTGCGAAATTATCTTGTTTTTCCTAAACAACACGTTGTAAGTCGAAAAGCTTTCATGTTGCGTGTATGTCTAAGTGTGTAGCCTCAAAAGAGAAGGCACAGGACAGTTTTCTCTCGAAAGGATATGTAAGAATACCACTTCATAAGGAAATACAGTTTTGCAGCGTAAAGACATATACGTACGCATTGGAAACTCTTTACGAGAAGAAATAACGCATAGTACAAAAATAGCTTGTATCTCCAAAACTACACGTTGTATCTCGAAAAGAATTGTTGTGGCGTGTACGTCTTAACATGTAGCATCTAAATAGAACCAAAAGGAGAATTTTCTTTCGTCAAAATTTTTCAGAAAATCACGTTTTAAGGAAATCCCGCATCGTGCGAAATTATCTTGTTTTTCCTAAACAACACGTTGTAAGTCGAAAAGCTTTCATGTTGCGTGTATGTCTAAGTGTGTAGCCTCAAAAGAGAAGGCACAGGACAGTTTTCTCTCGAAAGGATATGTAAGAATACCACTTCATAAGGAAATACAGTTTTGCAGCGTAAAGACATATACGTACGCATTGGAAACTCTTTACGAGAAGAAATAACGCATAGTACAAAATTAGCTTGTATCTCCAAAACTACACGTTGTATCTCGAAAAGAATTGTTGTGGCGTGTACGTCTTAACATGTAGCATCTAAAGAGAACCAAAAGGAGAATTTTCTTTCGTCAAAATTTTTCAGAAAATCACGTTTTAAGGAAATCCCGCATCGTGCGAAATTCTCTTGTTTTTCCTAAACAACACGTTGTAAGTCGAAAAGCTTTCATGTTGCGTGTATGTCTAAGTGTGTAGCCTCAAAAGAGAAGGCACAGGACAGCTTTCTCTCGAAAGGATATGTAAGAATACCACTTCATAAGGAAATACAGTTTTGCAGCGTAAAGACATATACATACGCATTGGAAACTCTTTACGAGAAGAAATAACGCATAGTACAAAATTAGCTTGTTTCTCCAAAACTACACGTTGTATCTCGAAAAGAATTGTTGTGGCGTGTACGTCTTAACATGTAGCATCTAAAGAGAACCAAAAGGAGAATTTTCTTTCGTCAAAATTTTTCAGAAAATCACGTTTTAAGGAAATCCCGCATCGTGCGAAATTATCTTGTTTTTCCTAAACAACACGTTGTAAGTCGAAAAACTTTCATGTTGCGTGTATGTCTAAGTGTGTAGCCTCAAAAGGGAAGGCACAGGACAGTTTTCTCTCGAAAGGATATGTAAGAATACCACTTCATAAGGAAATACAGTTTTGCAGAGTAAAGACATATACGTACGCATTGGAAACTCTTTACGAGAAGAAATAACGCATAGTACAAAATTAGCTTGTATCTCCAAAACTACACGTTGTATCTCGAAAAGAATTGTTGTGGCGTGTACGTCTTAACATGTAGCATCTAAAGAGAACCAAAAGGAGAATTTTCTTTCGTCAAAATTTTTCAGAAAATCACGTTTTAAGGAAATCCCGCATCGTGCGAAATTATCTTGTTTTTCCTAAACAACACGTTGTAAGTCGAAAAGCTTTCATGTTGCGTGTATGTCTAAGTGTGTAGCCTCAAAAGAGAAGGCACAGGACAGTTTTCTCTCGAAAGGATATGTAAGAATACCACTTCATAAGGAAATACAGTTTTGCAGCGTAAAGACATATACGTACGCATTGGAAACTCTTTACGAGAAGAAATAACGCATAGTACAAAATTAGCTTGTATCTCCAAAACTACACGTTGTATCTCGAAAAGAATTGTTGTGGCGTGTACGTCTTAACATGTAGCATCTAAAGAGAACCAAAAGGAGAATTTTCTTTCGTCAAAATTTTTCAGAAAATCACGTTTTAAGGAAATCCCGCATCGTGCGAAATTATCTTGTTTTTCCTAAACAACACGTTGTAAGTCGAAAAGCTTTCATGTTGCGTGTATGTCTAAGTGTGTAGCCTCAAAAGAGAAGGCACAGGACAGTTTTCTCTCGAAAGGATATGTAAGAATACCACTTCATAAGGAAATACAGTTTTGCAGAGTAAAGACATATACGTACGCATTGGAAACTCTTTACGAGAAGAAATAACGCATAGTACAAAATTAGCTTGTATCTCCAAAACTACACGTTGTATCTCGAAAAGAATTGTTGTGGCGTGTACGTCTTAACATGTAGCATCTAAAGAGAACCAAAAGGAGAATTTTCTTTCGTCAAAATTTTTCAGAAAATCACGTTTTAAGGAAATCCCGCATCGTGCGAATTTATCTTGTTTTTCCTAAACAACACGTTGTAAGTCGAAAAGCTTTCATGTTGCGTGTATGTCTAAGTGTGTAGCCTCAAAAAAGAAGGCACAGGACAGTTTTCTCTCGAAAGGATATGTAAGAATACCACTTCATAAGGAAATACAGTTTTGCAGAGTAAAGACATATACGTACGCATTGGAAACTCTTTACGAGAAGAAATAACGCATAGTACAAAATTAGCTTGTATCTCCAAAACTACACGTTGTATCTCGAAAAGAATTGTTGTGGCGTGTACGTCTTAACATGTAGCATCTAAAGAGAACCAAAAGGAGAATTTTCTTTCGTCAAAATTTTTCAGAAAATCACGTTTTAAGGAAATCCCGCATCGTGCGAAATTATCTTGTTTTTCCTAAACAACACGTTGTAAGTCGAAAAGCTTTCATGTTGCGTGTATGTCTAAGTGTGTAGCCTCAAAAGAGAAGGCACAGGACAGTTTTCTCTCGAAAGGATATGTAAGAATACCACTTCATAAGGAAATACAGTTTTGCAGCGTAAAGACATATACGTACGCATTGGAAACTCTTTACGAGAAGAAATAACGCATCGTACAAAATTAGCTTGTATCTCCAAAACTACACGTTGTATCTCGAAAAGAATTGTTGTGGCGTGTACGTCTTAACATGTAGCATCTAAAGAGAACCAAAAGGAGAATTTTCTTTCGTCAAAATTTTTCAGAAAATCACGTTTTAAGGAAATCCCGCATCGTGCGAAATTATCTTGTTTTTCCTAAACAACACGTTGTAAGTCGAAAAGCTTTCATGTTGCGTGTATGTCTAAGTGTGTAGCCTCAAAAGAGAAGGCACAGGACAGTTTTCTCTCGAAAGGATATGTAAGAATACCACTTCATAAGGAAATACAGTTTTGCAGTGTAAAGACATATACGTACGCATTGGAAACTCTTTACGAGAAGAAATAACGCATAGTACAAAATTAGCTTGTATCTCCAAAACTACACGTTGTATCTCGAAAAGAATTGTTGTGGCGTGTACGTCTTAACATGTAGCATCTAAAGAGAACCAAAAGGAGAATTTTCTTTCGTCACAATTTTCCGAAAATCACGTTTTAAGGAAATCCCGCATCGTGCGAAATTATCTTGTTTTTCCTAAACAACACGTTGTAAGTCGAAAAGCTTTCATGTTGCGTGTATGTCTAAGTGTGTAGCCTCAAAAGAGAAGGCACAGGACAGTTTTCTCTCGAAAGGATATGTAAGAATACCACTTCATAAGGAAATACAGTTTTTCAGAGTAAAGACATATACGTACGCATTGGAAACTCTTTACGAGAAGAAATAACGCATAGTACAAAATTAGCTTGTATCTCCAAAACTACACGTTGTATCTCGAAAAGAATTGTTGTGGCGTGTACGTTTTAACATGTAGCATCTAAAGAGAACCAAAAGGAGAATTTTCTTTCGTCAAAATTTTTCAGAAAATCACGTTTTAAGGAAATCCCGCATCGTGCGAACTTATCTTGTTTTTCCTAAACAACACGTTGTAAGTCGAAAAGCTTTCATGTTGCGTGTATGTCTAAGTGTGTAGCCTCAAAAGAGAAGGCACAGGACAGTTTTCTCTCGAAAGGATATGTAAGAATACCACTTCATACGGAAATACAGTTTTGCAGAGTAAAGACATATACGTACGCATTGGAAACTCTTTACGAGAAGAAATAACGCATAGTACAAAATTAGCTTGTATCTCCAAAACTACACGTTGTATCTCGAAAAGAATTGTTGTGGCGTGTACGTCTTAACATGTAGCATCTAAAGAGAACCAAAAGGAGAATTTTCTTTCGTCAAAATTTTTCAGAAAATCACGTTTTAAGGAAATCCCGCATCGTGCGAAATTATCTTGTTTTTCCTAAACAACACGTTGTAAGTCGAAAAGCTTTCATGTTGCGTGTATGTCTAAGTGTGTAGCCTCAAAAGAGAAGGCACAGGACAGTTTTCTCTCGAAAGGATATGTAAGAATACCACTTCATAAGGAAATACAGTTTTGCAGAGTAAAGACATATACGTACGCATTGGAAACTCTTTACGAGAAGAAATAACGCATAGTACAAAATTAGCTTGTATCTCCAAAACTACACGTTGTATCTCGGAAAGAATTGTTGTGGCGTGTACGTCTTAACATGTAGCATCTAAAGAGAACCAAAAGGAGAATTTTCTTTCGTCAAAATTTTCCGAAAATCACGTTTTAAGGAAATCCCGCATCGTGCGAAATTATCTTGTTTTTCCTAAACAACACGTTGTAAGTCGAAAAGCTTTCATGTTGCGTGTATGTCTAAGTGTGTAGCCTCAAAAGAGAAGGCACAGGACAGTTTTCTCTCGAAAGGATATGTAAGAATACCACTTCATAAGGAAATACAGTTTTGCAGAGTAAAGTCATATACGTACGCATTGGAAACTCTTTACGAGAAGAAATAACGCATAGTACAAAATTAGCTTGTATCTCCAAAACTACACGTTGTATCTCGAAAAGAATTGTTGTGGCGTGTACGTCTTAACATGTAGCATCTAAAGAGAACCAAAAGGAGAATTTTCTTTCGTCAAAATTTTTCAGAAAATCACGTTTTAAGGAAATCCCGCATCGTGCGAAATTATCTTGTTTTTCCTAAACAACACGTTGTAAGTCGAAAAGCTTTCATGTTGCGTGTATGTCTAAGTGTGTAGCCTCAAAAGAGAAGGCACAGGACAGTTTTCTCTCGAAAGGATATGTAAGAATACCACTTCATAAGGAAATACAGTTTTGCAGAGTAAAGACATATACGTACGCATTGGAAACTCTTTACGAGAAGAAATAACGCATAGTACAAAATTAGCTTGTATCTCCAAAACTACACGTTGTATCTCGAAAAGAATTGTTGTGGCGTGTACGTCTTAACATGTAGCATCTAAAGAGAACCAAAAGGAGAATTTTCTTTCGTCAAAATTTTCCGAAAATCACGTTTTAAGGAAACCCGCATCGTGCGAAATTATCTTGTTTTTCCTAAACAACACGTTGTAAGTCGAAAAGCTTTCATGTTGCGTGTATGTCTAAGTGTGTAGCCTCAAAAGAGAAGGGACAGGACAGTTTTCTCTCGAAAGGATATGTAAGAATACCACTTCATAAGGAAATACAGTTTTGCAGAGTAAAGACATATACGTACGCATTGGAAACTCTTTACGAGAAGAAATAACGCATAGTACAAAATTAGCTTGTATCTCCAAAACTACACGTTGTATCTCGAAAAGAATTGTTGTGGCGTGTACGTCTTAACATGTAGCATCTAAAGAGAACCAAAAGGAGAATTTTCTTTCGTCAAAATATTCCGAAAATCACGTTTTAAGGAAATCCCACATCGTGCGAAATTATCTTGTTTTTCCTAAACAACACGTTGTAAGTCGAAAAGCTTTCATGTTGCGTGTATGTCTAAGTGTGTAGCCTCAAAAGAGAAGGCACAGGACAGTTTTCTCTCGAAAGGATATGTAAGAATACCACTTCATAAGGAAATACAGTTTTGCAGAGTAAAGTCATATACGTACGCATTGGAAACTCTTTACGAGAAGAAATAACGCATAGTACAAAATTAGCTTGTATCTCCAAAACTACACGTTGTATCTCGAAAAGAATTGTTGTGGCGTGTACGTCTTAACATGTAGCATCTAAAGAGAACCAAAAGGAGAATTTTCTTTCGTCAAAATTTTCCGAAAATCACGTTTTAAGGAAATCCCGCATCGTGCGAAATTATCTTGTTTTTCCTAAACAACACGTTGTAAGTCGAAAAGCTTTCATGTTGCGTGTATGTCTAAGTGTGTAGCCTCAAAAGAGAAGGCACAGGACAGTTTTCTCTCGAAAGGATATGTAAGAATACCACTTCATAAGGAAATACAGTTTTGCAGAGTAAAGTCATATACGTACGCATTGGAAACTCTTTACGAGAAGAAATAACGCATAGTACAAAATTAGCTTGTATCTCCAAAACTACACGTTGTATCTCGAAAAGAATTGTTGTGGCGTGTACGTCTTAACATGTAGCATCTAAAGAGAACCAAAAGGAGAATTTTCTTTCGTCAAAATTTTTCAGAAAATCACGTTTTAAGGAAATCCCGCATCGTGCGAAATTATCTTGTTTTTCCTAAACAACACGTTGTAAGTCGAAAAGCTTTCATGTTGCGTGTATGTCTAAGTGTGTAGCCTCAAAAGAGAAGGCACAGGACAGTTTTCTCTCGAAAGGATATGTAAGAATACCACTTCATAAGGAAATACAGTTTTGCAGAGTAAAGACATATACGTACGCATTGGAAACTCTTTACGAGAAGAAATAACGCATAGTACAAAATTAGCTTGTATCTCCAAAACTACACGTTGTATCTCGAAAAGAATTGTTGTGGCGTGTACGTCTTAACATGTAGCATCTAAAGAGAACCAAAAGGAGAATTTTCTTTCGTCAAAATTTTCCGAAAATCACGTTTTAAGGAAACCCGCATCGTGCGAAATTATCTTGTTTTTCCTAAACAACACGTTGTAAGTCGAAAAGCTTTCATGTTGCGTGTATGTCTAAGTGTGTAGCCTCAAAAGAGAAGGCACAGGACAGTTTTCTCTCGAAAGGATATGTAAGAATACCACTTCATAAGGAAATACAGTTTTGCAGAGTAAAGACATATACGTACGCATTGGAAACTCTTTACGAGAAGAAATAACGCATAGTACAAAATTAGCTTGTATCTCCAAAACTACACGTTGTATCTCGAAAAGAATTGTTGTGGCGTGTAGGTCTTAACATGTAGCATCTAAAGAGAACCAAAAGGAGAATTTTCTTTCGTCAAAATTTTCCGAAAATCACGTTTTAAAGAAATCCCACATCGTGCGAAATTATCTTGTTTTTCCTAAACAACACGTTGTAAGTCGAAAAGCTTTCATGTTGCGTGTATGTCTAAGTGTGTAGCCTCAAAAGAGAAGGCACAGGACAGTTTTCTCTCGAAAGGATATGTAAGAATACCACTTCATAAGGAAATACAGTTTTGCAGAGTAAAGACATATACGTACGCATTGGAAACTCTTTACGAGAAGAAATAACGCATAGTACAAAATTAGCTTGTATCTCCAAAACTACACGTTGTATCTCGAAAAGAATTGTTGTGGCGTGTACGTCTTAACATGTAGCATCTAAAGAGAACCAAAAGGAGAATTTTCTTTCGTCACAATTTTCCGAAAATCACGTTTTAAGGAAATCCCGCATCGTGCGAAATTATCTTGTTTTTCCTAAACAACACGTTGTAAGTCGAAAAGCTTTCCTGTTGCGTGTATGTCTAAGTGTGTAGCCTCAAAAGAGAAGGCACAGGACAGTTTTCTCTCGAAAGGATATGTAAGAATACCACTTCATAAGGAAATACAGTTTTGCAGAGTAAAGACATATACGTACGCATTGGAAACTCTTTACGAGAAGAAATAACGCATAGTACAAAATTAGCTTGTATCTCCAAAACTACACGTTGTATCTCGAAAAGAATTGTTGTGGCGTGTACGTCTTAACATGTAGCATCTAAAGAGAACCAAAAGGAGAATTTTCTTTCGTCACAATTTTCCGAAAATCACGTTTTAAGGAAATCCCGCATCGTGCGAAATTATCTTGTTTTTCCTAAACAACACGTTGTAAGTCGAAAAGCTTTCATGTTGCGTGTATGTCTAAGTGTGTAGCCTCAAAAGAGAAGGCACAGGACAGTTTTCTCTCGAAAGGATATGTAAGAATACCACTTCATAAGGAAATACAGTTTTGCAGAGTAAAGTCATATACGTACGCATTGGAAACTCTTTACGAGAAGAAATAACGCATAGTACAAAATTAGCTTGTATCTCCAAAACTACACGTTGTATCTCGAAAAGAATTGTTGTGGCGTGTACGTCTTAACATGTAGCATCTAAAGAGAACCAAAAGGAGAATTTTCTTTCGTCAAAATTTTTCAGAAAATCACGTTTTAAGGAAATCCCGCATCGTGCGAAATTATCTTGTTTTTCCTAAACAACACGTTGTAAGTCGAAAAGCTTTCATGTTGCGTGTATGTCTAAGTGTGTAGCCTCAAAAGAGAAGGCACAGGACAGTTTTCTCTCGAAAGGATATGTAAGAATACCACTTCATAAGGAAATACAGTTTTGCAGAGTAAAGACATATACGTACGCATTGGAAACTCTTTACGAGAAGAAATAACGCATAGTACAAAATTAGCTTGTATCTCCAAAACTACACGTTGTATCTCGAAAAGAATTGTTGTGGCGTGTACGTCTTAACATGTAGCATCTAAAGAGAACCAAAAGGAGAATTTTCTTTCGTCAAAATTTTCCGAAAATCACGTTTTAAGGAAACCCGCATCGTGCGAAATTATCTTGTTTTTCCTAAACAACACGTTGTAAGTCGAAAAGCTTTCATGTTGCGTGTATGTCTAAGTGTGTAGCCTCAAAAGAGAAGGGACAGGACAGTTTTCTCTCGAAAGGATATGTAAGAATACCACTTCATAAGGAAATACAGTTTTGCAGAGTAAAGACATATACGTACGCATTGGAAACTCTTTACGAGAAGAAATAACGCATAGTACAAAATTAGCTTGTATCTCCAAAACTACACGTTGTATCTCGAAAAGAATTGTTGTGGCGTGTACGTCTTAACATGTAGCATCTAAAGAGAACCAAAAGGAGAATTTTCTTTCGTCAAAATTTTCCGAAAATCACGTTTTAAGGAAATCCCACATCGTGCGAAATTATCTTGTTTTTCCTAAACAACACGTTGTAAGTCGAAAAGCTTTCATGTTGCGTGTATGTCTAAGTGTGTAGCCTCAAAAGAGAAGGCACAGGACAGTTTTCTCTCGAAAGGATATGTAAGAATACCACTTCATAAGGAAATACAGTTTTGCAGAGTAAAGTCATATACGTACGCATTGGAAACTCTTTACGAGAAGAAATAACGCATAGTACAAAATTAGCTTGTATCTCCAAAACTACACGTTGTATCTCGAAAAGAATTGTTGTGGCGTGTACGTCTTAACATGTAGCATCTAAAGAGAACCAAAAGGAGAATTTTCTTTCGTCAAAATTTTCCGAAAATCACGTTTTAAGGAAATCCCGCATCGTGCGAAATTATCTTGTTTTTCCTAAACAACACGTTGTAAGTCGAAAAGCTTTCATGTTGCGTGTATGTCTAAGTGTGTAGCCTCAAAAGAGAAGGCACAGGACAGTTTTCTCTCGAAAGGATATGTAAGAATACCACTTCATAAGGAAATACAGTTTTGCAGAGTAAAGTCATATACGTACGCATTGGAAACTCTTTACGAGAAGAAATAACGCATAGTACAAAATTAGCTTGTATCTCCAAAACTACACGTTGTATCTCGAAAAGAATTGTTGTGGCGTGTACGTCTTAACATGTAGCATCTAAAGAGAACCAAAAGGAGAATTTTCTTTCGTCAAAATTTTTCAGAAAATCACGTTTTAAGGAAATCCCGCATCGTGCGAAATTATCTTGTTTTTCCTAAACAACACGTTGTAAGTCGAAAAGCTTTCATGTTGCGTGTATGTCTAAGTGTGTAGCCTCAAAAGAGAAGGCACAGGACAGTTTTCTCTCGAAAGGATATGTAAGAATACCACTTCATAAGGAAATACAGTTTTGCAGAGTAAAGACATATACGTACGCATTGGAAACTCTTTACGAGAAGAAATAACGCATAGTACAAAATTAGCTTGTATCTCCAAAACTACACGTTGTATCTCGAAAAGAATTGTTGTGGCGTGTAGGTCTTAACATGTAGCATCTAAAGAGAACCAAAAGGAGAATTTTCTTTCGTCAAAATTTTCCGAAAATCACGTTTTAAAGAAATCCCACATCGTGCGAAATTATCTTGTTTTTCCTAAACAACACGTTGTAAGTCGAAAAGCTTTCATGTTGCGTGTATGTCTAAGTGTGTAGCCTCAAAAGAGAAGGCACAGGACAGTTTTCTCTCGAAAGGATATGTAAGAATACCACTTCATAAGGAAATACAGTTTTGCAGAGTAAAGACATATACGTACGCATTGGAAACTCTTTACGAGAAGAAATAACGCATAGTACAAAATTAGCTTGTATCTCCAAAACTACACGTTGTATCTCGAAAAGAATTGTTGTGGCGTGTACGTCTTAACATGTAGCATCTAAAGAGAACCAAAAGGAGAATTTTCTTTCGTCACAATTTTCCGAAAATCACGTTTTAAGGAAATCCCGCATCGTGCGAAATTATCTTGTTTTTCCTAAACAACACGTTGTAAGTCGAAAAGCTTTCCTGTTGCGTGTATGTCTAAGTGTGTAGCCTCAAAAGAGAAGGCACAGGACAGTTTTCTCTCGAAAGGATATGTAAGAATACCACTTCATAAGGAAATACAGTTTTGCAGAGTAAAGACATATACGTACGCATTGGAAACTCTTTACGAGAAGAAATAACGCATAGTACAAAATTAGCTTGTATCTCCAAAACTACACGTTGTATCTCGAAAAGAATTGTTGTGGCGTGTACGTCTTAACATGTAGCATCTAAAGAGAACCAAAAGGAGAATTTTCTTTCGTCAAAATTTTTCAGAAAATCACGTTTTAAGGAAATCCCGCATCGTGCGAAATTATCTTGTTTTTCCTAAACAACACGTTGTAAGTCGAAAAGCTTTCATGTTGCGTGTATGTCTAAGTGTGTAGCCTCAAAAGAGAAGGCACAGGACAGTTTTCTCTCGAAAGGATATGTAAGAATACCACTTCATAAGGAAATACAGTTTTGCAGAGTAAAGACATATACGTACGCATTGGAAACTCTTTACGAGAAGAAATAACGCATAGTACAAAATTAGCTTGTATCTCCAAAACTACACGTTGTATCTCGAAAAGAATTGTTGTGGCGTGTACGTCTTAACATGTAGCATCTAAAGAGAACCAAAAGGAGAATTTTCTTTCGTCAAAATTTTTCAGAAAATCACGTTTTAAGGAAATCCCGCATCGTGCGAAATTATCTTGTTTTTCCTAAACAACACGTTGTAAGTCGAAAAGCTTTCATGTTGCGTGTATGTCTAAGTGTGTAGCCTCAAAAGAGAAGGCACAGGACAGTTTTCTCTCGAAAGGATATGTAAGAATACCACTTCATAAGGAAATACAGTTTTGCAGAGTAAAGACATATACGTACGCATTGGAAACTCTTTACGAGAAGAAATAACGCATAGTACAAAATTAGCTTGTATCTCCAAAACTACACGTTGTATCTCGGAAAGAATTGTTGTGGCGTGTACGTCTTAACATGTAGCATCTAAAGAGAACCAAAAGGAGAATTTTCTTTCGTCAAAATTTTCCGAAAATCACGTTTTAAGGAAATCCCGCATCGTGCGAAATTATCTTGTTTTTCCTAAACAACACGTTGTAAGTCGAAAAGCTTTCATGTTGCGTGTATGTCTAAGTGTGTAGCCTCAAAAGAGAAGGCACAGGACAGTTTTCTCTCGAAAGGATATGTAAGAATACCACTTCATAAGGAAATACAGTTTTGCAGAGTAAAGTCATATACGTACGCATTGGAAACTCTTTACGAGAAGAAATAACGCATAGTACAAAATTAGCTTGTATCTCCAAAACTACACGTTGTATCTCGAAAAGAATTGTTGTGGCGTGTACGTCTTAACATGTAGCATCTAAAGAGAACCAAAAGGAGAATTTTCTTTCGTCAAAATTTTTCAGAAAATCACGTTTTAAGGAAATCCCGCATCGTGCGAAATTATCTTGTTTTTCCTAAACAACACGTTGTAAGTCGAAAAGCTTTCATGTTGCGTGTATGTCTAAGTGTGTAGCCTCAAAAGAGAAGGCACAGGACAGTTTTCTCTCGAAAGGATATGTAAGAATACCACTTCATAAGGAAATACAGTTTTGCAGAGTAAAGACATATACGTACGCATTGGAAACTCTTTACGAGAAGAAATAACGCATAGTACAAAATTAGCTTGTATCTCCAAAACTACACGTTGTATCTCGAAAAGAATTGTTGTGGCGTGTACGTCTTAACATGTAGCATCTAAAGAGAAACAAAAGGAGAATTTTCTTTCGTCAAAATTTTCCGAAAATCACGTTTTAAGGAAACCCGCATCGTGCGAAATTATCTTGTTTTTCCTAAACAACACGTTGTAAGTCGAAAAGCTTTCATGTTGCGTGTATGTCTAAGTGTGTAGCCTCAAAAGAGAAGGGACAGGACAGTTTTCTCTCGAAAGGATATGTAAGAATACCACTTCATAAGGAAATACAGTTTTGCAGAGTAAAGACATATACGTACGCATTGGAAACTCTTTACGAGAAGAAATAACGCATAGTACAAAATTAGCTTGTATCTCCAAAACTACACGTTGTATCTCGAAAAGAATTGTTGTGGCGTGTACGTCTTAACATGTAGCATCTAAAGAGAACCAAAAGGAGAATTTTCTTTCGTCAAAATTTTCCGAAAATCACGTTTTAAGGAAATCCCACATCGTGCGAAATTATCTTGTTTTTCCTAAACAACACGTTGTAAGTCGAAAAGCTTTCATGTTGCGTGTATGTCTAAGTGTGTAGCCTCAAAAGAGAAGGCACAGGACAGTTTTCTCTCGAAAGGATATGTAAGAATACCACTTCATAAGGAAATACAGTTTTGCAGAGTAAAGACATATACGTACGCATTGGAAACTCTTTACGAGAAGAAATAACGCATAGTACAAAATTAGCTTGTATCTCCAAAACTACACGTTGTATCTCGGAAAGAATTGTTGTGGCGTGTACGTCTTAACATGTAGCATCTAAAGAGAACCAAAAGGAGAATTTTCTTTCGTCAAAATTTTCCGAAAATCACGTTTTAAGGAAATCCCGCATCGTGCGAAATTATCTTGTTTTTCCTAAACAACACGTTGTAAGTCGAAAAGCTTTCATGTTGCGTGTATGTCTAAGTGTGTAGCCTCAAAAGAGAAGGCACAGGACAGTTTTCTCTCGAAAGGATATGTAAGAATACCACTTCATAAGGAAATACAGTTTTGCAGAGTAAAGTCATATACGTACGCATTGGAAACTCTTTACGAGAAGAAATAACGCATAGTACAAAATTAGCTTGTATCTCCAAAACTACACGTTGTATCTCGAAAAGAATTGTTGTGGCGTGTACGTCTTAACATGTAGCATCTAAAGAGAACCAAAAGGAGAATTTTCTTTCGTCAAAATTTTTCAGAAAATCACGTTTTAAGGAAATCCCGCATCGTGCGAAATTATCTTGTTTTTCCTAAACAACACGTTGTAAGTCGAAAAGCTTTCATGTTGCGTGTATGTCTAAGTGTGTAGCCTCAAAAGAGAAGGCACAGGACAGTTTTCTCTCGAAAGGATATGTAAGAATACCACTTCATAAGGAAATACAGTTTTGCAGAGTAAAGTCATATACGTACGCATTGGAAACTCTTTACGAGAAGAAATAACGCATAGTACAAAATTAGCTTGTATCTCCAAAACTACACGTTGTATCTCGAAAAGAATTGTTGTGGCGTGTACGTCTTAACATGTAGCATCTAAAGAGAACCAAAAGGAGAATTTTCTTTCATCAAAATTTTCCGAAAATCACGTTTTAAGGAAATCCCGCATCGTGCGAAATTATCTTGTTTTTCCTAAACAACACGTTGTAAGTCGAAAAGCTTTCATGTTGCGTGTATGTCTAAGTGTGTAGCCTCAAAAGAGAAGGCACAGGACAGTTTTCTCTCGAAAGGATATGTAAGAATACCACTTCATAAGGAAATACAGTTTTGCAGAGTAAAGTCATATACGTACGCATTGGAAACTCTTTACGAGAAGAAATAACGCATAGTACAAAATTAGCTTGTATCTCCAAAACTACACGTTGTATCTCGAAAAGAATTGTTGTGGCGTGTACGTCTTAACATGTAGCATCTAAAGAGAACCAAAAGGAGAATTTTCTTTCGTCAAAATTTTTCAGAAAATCACGTTTTAAGGAAATCCCGCATCGTGCGAAATTATCTTGTTTTTCCTAAACAACACGTTGTAAGTCGAAAAGCTTTCATGTTGCGTGTATGTCTAAGTGTGTAGCCTCAAAAGAGAAGGCACAGGACAGTTTTCTCTCGAAAGGATATGTAAGAATACCACTTCATAAGGAAATACAGTTTTGCAGAGTAAAGACATATACGTACGCATTGGAAACTCTTTACGAGAAGAAATAACGCATAGTACAAAATTAGCTTGTATCTCCAAAACTACACGTTGTATCTCGAAAAGAATTGTTGTGGCGTGTAGGTCTTAACATGTAGCATCTAAAGAGAACCAAAAGGAGAATTTTCTTTCGTCAAAATTTTCCGAAAATCACGTTTTAAAGAAATCCCACATCGTGCGAAATTATCTTGTTTTTCCTAAACAACACGTTGTAAGTCGAAAAGCTTTCATGTTGCGTGTATGTCTAAGTGTGTAGCCTCAAAAGAGAAGGCACAGGACAGTTTTCTCTCGAAAGGATATGTAAGAATACCACTTCATAAGGAAATACAGTTTTGCAGAGTAAAGACATATACGTACGCATTGGAAACTCTTTACGAGAAGAAATAACGCATAGTACAAAATTAGCTTGTATCTCCAAAACTACACGTTGTATCTCGAAAAGAATTGTTGTGGCGTGTACGTCTTAACATGTAGCATCTAAAGAGAACCAAAAGGAGAATTTTCTTTCGTCACAATTTTCCGAAAATCACGTTTTAAGGAAATCCCGCATCGTGCGAAATTATCTTGTTTTTCCTAAACAACACGTTGTAAGTCGAAAAGCTTTCCTGTTGCGTGTATGTCTAAGTGTGTAGCCTCAAAAGAGAAGGCACAGGACAGTTTTCTCTCGAAAGGATATGTAAGAATACCACTTCATAAGGAAATACAGTTTTGCAGAGTAAAGACATATACGTACGCATTGGAAACTCTTTACGAGAAGAAATAACGCATAGTACAAAATTAGCTTGTATCTCCAAAACTACACGTTGTATCTCGAAAAGAATTGTTGTGGCGTGTACGTCTTAACATGTAGCATCTAAAGAGAACCAAAAGGAGAATTTTCTTTCGTCAAAATTTTTCAGAAAATCACGTTTTAAGGAAATCCCGCATCGTGCGAAATTATCTTGTTTTTCCTAAACAACACGTTGTAAGTCGAAAAGCTTTCATGTTGCGTGTATGTCTAAGTGTGTAGCCTCAAAAGAGAAGGCACAGGACAGTTTTCTCTCGAAAGGATATGTAAGAATACCACTTCATAAGGAAATACAGTTTTGCAGAGTAAAGACATATACGTACGCATTGGAAACTCTTTACGAGAAGAAATAACGCATAGTACAAAATTAGCTTGTATCTCCAAAACTACACGTTGTATCTCGGAAAGAATTGTTGTGGCGTGTACGTCTTAACATGTAGCATCTAAAGAGAACCAAAAGGAGAATTTTCTTTCGTCAAAATTTTCCGAAAATCACGTTTTAAGGAAATCCCGCATCGTGCGAAATTATCTTGTTTTTCCTAAACAACACGTTGTAAGTCGAAAAGCTTTCATGTTGCGTGTATGTCTAAGTGTGTAGCCTCAAAAGAGAAGGCACAGGACAGTTTTCTCTCGAAAGGATATGTAAGAATACCACTTCATAAGGAAATACAGTTTTGCAGAGTAAAGTCATATACGTACGCATTGGAAACTCTTTACGAGAAGAAATAACGCATAGTACAAAATTAGCTTGTATCTCCAAAACTACACGTTGTATCTCGAAAAGAATTGTTGTGGCGTGTACGTCTTAACATGTAGCATCTAAAGAGAACCAAAAGGAGAATTTTCTTTCGTCAAAATTTTTCAGAAAATCACGTTTTAAGGAAATCCCGCATCGTGCGAAATTATCTTGTTTTTCCTAAACAACACGTTGTAAGTCGAAAAGCTTTCATGTTGCGTGTATGTCTAAGTGTGTAGCCTCAAAAGAGAAGGCACAGGACAGTTTTCTCTCGAAAGGATATGTAAGAATACCACTTCATAAGGAAATACAGTTTTGCAGAGTAAAGACATATACGTACGCATTGGAAACTCTTTACGAGAAGAAATAACGCATAGTACAAAATTAGCTTGTATCTCCAAAACTACACGTTGTATCTCGAAAAGAATTGTTGTGGCGTGTACGTCTTAACATGTAGCATCTAAAGAGAACCAAAAGGAGAATTTTCTTTCGTCAAAATTTTTCAGAAAATCACGTTTTAAGGAAATCCCGCATCGTGCGAAATTATCTTGTTTTTCCTAAACAACACGTTGTAAGTCGAAAAGCTTTCATGTTGCGTGTATGTCTAAGTGTGTAGCCTCAAAAGAGAAGGCACAGGACAGTTTTCTCTCGAAAGGATATGTAAGAATACCACTTCATAAGGAAATACAGTTTTGCAGAGTAAAGACATATACGTACGCATTGGAAACTCTTTACGAGAAGAAATAACGCATAGTACAAAATTAGCTTGTATCTCCAAAACTACACGTTGTATCTCGAAAAGAATTGTTGTGGCGTGTACGTCTTAACATGTAGCATCTAAAGAGAAACAAAAGGAGAATTTTCTTTCGTCAAAATTGTCCGAAAATCACGTTTTAAGGAAACCCGCATCGTGCGAAATTATCTTGTTTTTCCTAAACAACACGTTGTAAGTCGAAAAGCTTTCATGTTGCGTGTATGTCTAAGTGTGTAGCCTCAAAAGAGAAGGGACAGGACAGTTTTCTCTCGAAAGGATATGTAAGAATACCACTTCATAAGGAAATACAGTTTTGCAGAGTAAAGACATATACGTACGCATTGGAAACTCTTTACGAGAAGAAATAACGCATAGTACAAAATTAGCTTGTATCTCCAAAACTACACGTTGTATCTCGAAAAGAATTGTTGTGGCGTGTACGTCTTAACATGTAGCATCTAAAGAGAACCAAAAGGAGAATTTTCTTTCGTCAAAATTTTCCGAAAATCACGTTTTAAGGAAATCCCACATCGTGCGAAATTATCTTGTTTTTCCTAAACAACACGTTGTAAGTCGAAAAGCTTTCATGTTGCGTGTATGTCTAAGTGTGTAGCCTCAAAAGAGAAGGCACAGGACAGTTTTCTCTCGAAAGGATATGTAAGAATACCACTTCATAAGGAAATACAGTTTTGCAGAGTAAAGACATATACGTACGCATTGGAAACTCTTTACGAGAAGAAATAACGCATAGTACAAAATTAGCTTGTATCTCCAAAACTACACGTTGTATCTCGAAAAGAATTGTTGTGGCGTGTACGTCTTCACATGTAGCATCTAAAGAGAACCGAAAGGAGAATTTTCTTTCGTCAAAATTTTTCAGAAAATCACGTTTTAAGGAAATCCCGCATCGTGCGAAATTCTCTTGTTTTTCCTAAACAACACGTTGTAAGTCGAAAAGCTTTCATGTTGCGTGTATGTCTAAGTGTGTAGCCTCAAAAGAGAAGGCACAGGACAGTTTTCTCTCGAAAGGATATGTAAGAATACCACTTCATAAGGAAATACAGTTTTGCAGCGTAAAGACATATACGTACGCATTGGAAACTCTTTACGAGAAGAAATAACGCATAGTACAAAATTAGCTTGTATCTCCAAAACTACACGTTGTATCTCGAAAAGAATTGTTGTGGCGTGTACGTCTTAACATGTAGCATCTAAAGAGAACCAAAAGGAGAATTTTCTTTCGTCAAAATTTTTCAGAAAATCACGTTTTAAGGAAATCCCGCATCGTGCGAAATTATCTTGTTTTTCCTAAACAACACGTTGTAAGTCGAAAAGCTTTCATGTTGCGTGTATGTCTAAGTGTGTAGCCTCAAAAGAGAAGGCACAGGACAGTTTTCTCTTGAAAGGATATGTAAGAATACCACTTCATAAGGAAATACAGTTTTGCAGCGTAAAGACATATACGTACGCATTGGAAACTCTTTACGAGAAGAAATAACGCATAGTACAAAATTAGCTTGTATCTCCAAAACTACACGTTGTATCTCGAAAAGAATTGTTGTGGCGTGTACGTCTTAACATGTAGCATCTAAAGAGAACCAAAAGGAGAATTTTCTTTCGTCAAAATTTTTCAGAAAATCACGTTTTAAGGAAATCCCGCATCGTGCGAAATTATCTTGTTTTTCCTAAACAACACGTTGTAAGTCGAAAAGCTTTCATGTTGCGTGTATGTCTAAGTGTGTAGCCTCAAAAGAGAAGGCACAGGACAGTTTTCTCTCGAAAGGATATGTAAGAATACCACTTCATAAGGAAATACAGTTTTGCAGAGTAAAGTCATATACGTACGCATTGGAAACTCTTTACGAGAAGAAATAACGCATAGTACAAAATTAGCTTGTATCTCCAAAACTACACGTTGTATCTCGAAAAGAATTGTTGTGGCGTGTACGTCTTAACATGTAGCATCTAAAGAGAACCAAAAGGAGAATTTTCTTTCGTCAAAATTTTTCAGAAAATCACGTTTTAAGGAAATCCCGCATCGTGCGAAATTATCTTGTTTTTCCTAAACAACACGTTGTAAGTCGAAAAGCTTTCATGTTGCGTGTATGTCTAAGTGTGTAGCCTCAAAAGAGAAGGCACAGGACAGTTTTCTCTCGAAAGGATATGTAAGAATACCACTTCATAAGGAAATACAGTTTTGCAGAGTAAAGACATATACGTACGCATTGGAAACTCTTTACGAGAAGAAATAACGCATAGTACAAAATTAGCTTGTATCTCCAAAACTACACGTTGTATCTCGAAAAGAATTGTTGTGGCGTGTACGTCTTAACATGTAGCATCTAAAGAGAAACAAAAGGAGAATTTTCTTTCGTCAAAATTTTCCGAAAATCACGTTTTAAGGAAACCCGCATCGTGCGAAATTATCTTGTTTTTCCTAAACAACACGTTGTAAGTCGAAAAGCTTTCATGTTGCGTGTATGTCTAAGTGTGTAGCCTCAAAAGAGAAGGGACAGGACAGTTTTCTCTCGAAAGGATATGTAAGAATACCACTTCATAAGGAAATACAGTTTTGCAGAGTAAAGACATATACGTACGCATTGGAAACTCTTTACGAGAAGAAATAACGCATAGTACAAAATTAGCTTGTATCTCCAAAACTACACGTTGTATCTCGAAAAGAATTGTTGTGGCGTGTACGTCTTAACATGTAGCATCTAAAGAGAACCAAAAGGAGAATTTTCTTTCGTCAAAATTTTCCGAAAATCACGTTTTAAGGAAATCCCACATCGTGCGAAATTATCTTGTTTTTCCTAAACAACACGTTGTAAGTCGAAAAGCTTTCATGTTGCGTGTATGTCTAAGTGTGTAGCCTCAAAAGAGAAGGCACAGGACAGTTTTCTCTCGAAAGGATATGTAAGAATACCACTTCATAAGGAAATACAGTTTTGCAGAGTAAAGACATATACGTACGCATTGGAAACTCTTTACGAGAAGAAATAACGCATAGTACAAAATTAGCTTGTATCTCCAAAACTACACGTTGTATCTCGGAAAGAATTGTTGTGGCGTGTACGTCTTAACATGTAGCATCTAAAGAGAACCAAAAGGAGAATTTTCTTTCGTCAAAATTTTCCGAAAATCACGTTTTAAGGAAATCCCGCATCGTGCGAAATTATCTTGTTTTTCCTAAACAACACGTTGTAAGTCGAAAAGCTTTCATGTTGCGTGTATGTCTAAGTGTGTAGCCTCAAAAGAGAAGGCACAGGACAGTTTTCTCTCGAAAGGATATGTAAGAATACCACTTCATAAGGAAATACAGTTTTGCAGAGTAAAGTCATATACGTACGCATTGGAAACTCTTTACGAGAAGAAATAACGCATAGTACAAAATTAGCTTGTATCTCCAAAACTACACGTTGTATCTCGAAAAGAATTGTTGTGGCGTGTACGTCTTAACATGTAGCATCTAAAGAGAACCAAAAGGAGAATTTTCTTTCGTCAAAATTTTTCAGAAAATCACGTTTTAAGGAAATCCCGCATCGTGCGAAATTATCTTGTTTTTCCTAAACAACACGTTGTAAGTCGAAAAGCTTTCATGTTGCGTGTATGTCTAAGTGTGTAGCCTCAAAAGAGAAGGCACAGGACAGTTTTCTCTCGAAAGGATATGTAAGAATACCACTTCATAAGGAAATACAGTTTTGCAGAGTAAAGACATATACGTACGCATTGGAAACTCTTTACGAGAAGAAATAACGCATAGTACAAAATTAGCTTGTATCTCCAAAACTACACGTTGTATCTCGAAAAGAATTGTTGTGGCGTGTACGTCTTAACATGTAGCATCTAAAGAGAAACAAAAGGAGAATTTTCTTTCGTCAAAATTGTCCGAAAATCACGTTTTAAGGAAACCCGCATCGTGCGAAATTATCTTGTTTTTCCTAAACAACACGTTGTAAGTCGAAAAGCTTTCATGTTGCGTGTATGTCTAAGTGTGTAGCCTCAAAAGAGAAGGGACAGGACAGTTTTCTCTCGAAAGGATATGTAAGAATACCACTTCATAAGGAAATACAGTTTTGCAGAGTAAAGACATATACGTACGCATTGGAAACTCTTTACGAGAAGAAATAACGCATAGTACAAAATTAGCTTGTATCTCCAAAACTACACGTTGTATCTCGAAAAGAATTGTTGTGGCGTGTACGTCTTAACATGTAGCATCTAAAGAGAACCAAAAGGAGAATTTTCTTTCGTCAAAATTTTCCGAAAATCACGTTTTAAGGAAATCCCACATCGTGCGAAATTATCTTGTTTTTCCTAAACAACACGTTGTAAGTCGAAAAGCTTTCATGTTGCGTGTATGTCTAAGTGTGTAGCCTCAAAAGAGAAGGCACAGGACAGTTTTCTCTCGAAAGGATATGTAAGAATACCACTTCATAAGGAAATACAGTTTTGCAGAGTAAAGACATATACGTACGCATTGGAAACTCTTTACGAGAAGAAATAACGCATAGTACAAAATTAGCTTGTATCTCCAAAACTACACGTTGTATCTCGAAAAGAATTGTTGTGGCGTGTACGTCTTCACATGTAGCATCTAAAGAGAACCGAAAGGAGAATTTTCTTTCGTCAAAATTTTTCAGAAAATCACGTTTTAAGGAAATCCCGCATCGTGCGAAATTCTCTTGTTTTTCCTAAACAACACGTTGTAAGTCGAAAAGCTTTCATGTTGCGTGTATGTCTAAGTGTGTAGCCTCAAAAGAGAAGGCACAGGACAGTTTTCTCTCGAAAGGATATGTAAAAATACCACTTCATAAGGAAATACAGTTTTGCAGCGTAAAGACATATACGTACGCATTGGAAACTCTTTACGAGAAGAAATAACGCATAGTACAAAATTAGCTTGTATCTCCAAAACTACACGTTGTATCTCGAAAAGAATTGTTGTGGCGTGTACGTCTTAACATGTAGCATCTAAAGAGAACCAAAAGGAGAATTTTCTTTCGTCAAAATTTTTCAGAAAATCACGTTTTAAGGAAATCCCGCATCGTGCGAAATTATCTTGTTTTTCCTAAACAACACGTTGTAAGTCGAAAAGCTTTCATGTTGCGTGTATGTCTAAGTGTGTAGCCTCAAAAGAGAAGGCACAGGACAGTTTTCTCTTGAAAGGATATGTAAGAATACCACTTCATAAGGAAATACAGTTTTGCAGCGTAAAGACATATACGTACGCATTGGAAACTCTTTACGAGAAGAAATAACGCATAGTACAAAATTAGCTTGTATCTCCAAAACTACACGTTGTATCTCGAAAAGAATTGTTGTGGCGTGTACGTCTTAACATGTAGCATCTAAAGAGAACCAAAAGGAGAATTTTCTTTCGTCAAAATTTTTCAGAAAATCACGTTTTAAGGAAATCCCGCATCGTGCGAAATTATCTTGTTTTTCCTAAACAACACGTTGTAAGTCGAAAAGCTTTCATGTTGCGTGTATGTCTAAGTGTGTAGCCTCAAAAGAGAAGGCACAGGACAGTTTTCTCTCGAAAGGATATGTAAGAATACCACTTCATAAGGAAATACAGTTTTGCAGAATAAAGACATATACGTACGCATTGGAAACTCTTTACGAGAAGAAATAACGCATAGTACAAAATTAGCTTGTATCTCCAAAACTACACGTTGTATCTCGAAAAGAATTGTTGTGGCGTGTACGTCTTAACATGTAGCATCTAAAGAGAACCAAAAGGAGAATTTTCTTTCGTCAAAACTTTTCAGATAATCACGTTTTAAGGAAATCCCGCATCGTGCGAAATTATCTTGTTTTTCCTAAACAACACGTTGTAAGTCGAAAAGCTTTCATGTTGCGTGTATGTCTAAGTGTGTAGCCTCAAAAGAGAAGGCACAGGACAGTTTTCTCTCGAAAGGATATGTAAGAATACCACTTCATAAGGAAATACAGTTTTGCAGAGTAAAGTCATATACGTACGCATTGGAAACTCTTTACGAGAAGAAATAACGCATAGTACAAAATTAGCTTGTATCTCCAAAACTACACGTTGTATCTCGAAAAGAATTGTTGTGGCGTGTACGTCTTAACATGTAGCATCTAAAGAGAACCAAAAGGAGAATTTTCTTTCGTCAAAATTTTTCAGAAAATCACGTTTTAAGGAAATCCCGCATCGTGCGAAATTATCTTGTTTTTCCTAAACAACACGTTGTAAGTCGAAAAGCTTTCATGTTGCGTGTATGTCTAAGTGTGTAGCCTCAAAAGAGAAGGCACAGGACAGTTTTCTCTCGAAAGGATATGTAAGAATACCACTTCATAAGGAAATACAGTTTTGCAGAGTAAAGACATATACGTACGCATTGGAAACTCTTTACGAGAAGAAATAACGCATAGTACAAAATTAGCTTGTATCTCCAAAACTACACGTTGTATCTCGAAAAGAATTGTTGTGGCGTGTACGTCTTAACATGTAGCATCTAAAGAGAAACAAAAGGAGAATTTTCTTTCGTCAAAATTTTCCGAAAATCACGTTTTAAGGAAACCCGCATCGTGCGAAATTATCTTGTTTTTCCTAAACAACACGTTGTAAGTCGAAAAGCTTTCATGTTGCGTGTATGTCTAAGTGTGTAGCCTCAAAAGAGAAGGGACAGGACAGTTTTCTCTCGAAAGGATATGTAAGAATACCACTTCATAAGGAAATACAGTTTTGCAGAGTAAAGACATATACGTACGCATTGGAAACTCTTTACGAGAAGAAATAACGCATAGTACAAAATTAGCTTGTATCTCCAAAACTACACGTTGTATCTCGAAAAGAATTGTTGTGGCGTGTACGTCTTAACATGTAGCATCTAAAGAGAACCAAAAGGAGAATTTTCTTTCGTCAAAATTTTCCGAAAATCACGTTTTAAGGAAATCCCACATCGTGCGAAATTATCTTGTTTTTCCTAAACAACACGTTGTAAGTCGAAAAGCTTTCATGTTGCGTGTATGTCTAAGTGTGTAGCCTCAAAAGAGGAGGCACAGGACAGTTTTCTCTCGAAAGGATATGTAAGAATACCACTTCATAAGGAAATACAGTTTTGCAGATTAAAGA
Organism: Apodemus sylvaticus; assembly: GCF_947179515.1. Classification (NCBI taxonomy): domain Eukaryota; kingdom Metazoa; phylum Chordata; class Mammalia; order Rodentia; family Muridae; genus Apodemus; species Apodemus sylvaticus. The sequence continues at coordinate 140,566 of NW_026263311.1, forward strand.
CATATACGTACGCATTGGAAACTCTTTACGAGAAGAAATAACGCATAGTACAAAATTAGCTTGTATCTCCAAAACTACACGTTGTATCTCGGAAAGAATTGTTGTGGCGTGTACGTCTTAACATGTAGCATCTAAAGAGAACCAAAAGGAGAATTTTCTTTCGTCAAAATTTTCCGAAAATCACGTTTTAAGGAAATCCCGCATCGTGCGAAATTATCTTGTTTTTCCTAAACAACACGTTGTAAGTCGAAAAGCTTTCATGTTGCGTGTATGTCTAAGTGTGTAGCCTCAAAAGAGAAGGCACAGGACAGTTTTCTCTCGAAAGGATATGTAAGAATACCACTTCATAAGGAAATACAGTTTTGCAGAGTAAAGTCATATACGTACGCATTGGAAACTCTTTACGAGAAGAAATAACGCATAGTACAAAATTAGCTTGTATCTCCAAAACTACACGTTGTATCTCGTAAAGAATTGTTGTGGCGTGTACGTCTTAACATGTAGCATCTAAAGAGAACCAAAAGGAGAATTTTCTTTCGTCAAAATTTTTCAGAAAATCACGTTTTAAGGAAATCCCGCATCGTGCGAAATTATCTTGTTTTTCCTAAACAACACGTTGTAAGTCGAAAAGCTTTCATGTTGCGTGTATGTCTAAGTGTGTAGCCTCAAAAGAGAAGGCACAGGACAGTTTTCTCTCGAAAGGATATGTAAGAATACCACTTCATAAGGAAATACAGTTTTGCAGAGTAAAGACATATACGTACGCATTGGAAACTCTTTACGAGAAGAAATAACGCATAGTACAAAATTAGCTTGTATCTCCAAAACTACACGTTGTATCTCGAAAAGAATTGTTGTGGCGTGTACGTCTTAACATGTAGCATCTAAAGAGAAACAAAAGGAGAATTTTCTTTCGTCAAAATTTTCCGAAAATCACGTTTTAAGGAAACCCGCATCGTGCGAAATTATCTTGTTTTTCCTAAACAACACGTTGTAAGTCGAAAAGCTTTCATGTTGCGTGTATGTCTAAGTGTGTAGCCTCAAAAGAGAAGGGACAGGACAGTTTTCTCTCGAAAGGATATGTAAGAATACCACTTCATAAGGAAATACAGTTTTGCAGAGTAAAGACATATACGTACGCATTGGAAACTCTTTACGAGAAGAAATAACGCATAGTACAAAATTAGCTTGTATCTCCAAAACTACACGTTGTATCTCGAAAAGAATTGTTGTGGCGTGTACGTCTTAACATGTAGCATCTAAAGAGAACCAAAAGGAGAATTTTCTTTCGTCAAAATTTTCCGAAAATCACGTTTTAAGGAAATCCCACATCGTGCGAAATTATCTTGTTTTTCCTAAACAACACGTTGTAAGTCGAAAAGCTTTCATGTTGCGTGTATGTCTAAGTGTGTAGCCTCAAAAGAGAAGGCACAGGACAGTTTTCTCTCGAAAGGATATGTAAGAATACCACTTCATAAGGAAATACAGTTTTGCAGAGTAAAGACATATACGTACGCATTGGAAACTCTTTACGAGAAGAAATAACGCATAGTACAAAATTAGCTTGTATCTCCAAAACTACACGTTGTATCTCGAAAAGAATTGTTGTGGCGTGTACGTCTTCACATGTAGCATCTAAAGAGAACCGAAAGGAGAATTTTCTTTCGTCAAAATTTTTCAGAAAATCACGTTTTAAGGAAATCCCGCATCGTGCGAAATTCTCTTGTTTTTCCTAAACAACACGTTGTAAGTCGAAAAGCTTTCATGTTGCGTGTATGTCTAAGTGTGTAGCCTCAAAAGAGAAGGCACAGGACAGTTTTCTCTCGAAAGGATATGTAAGAATACCACTTCATAAGGAAATACAGTTTTGCAGAGTAAAGACATATACGTACGCATTGGAAACTCTTTATGAGAAGAAATAACGCATAGTACAAAATTAGCTTGTATCTCCAAAACTACACGTTGTATCTCGAAAAGAATTGTTGTGGCATGTACGTCTTAACATGTAGCATCTAAAGAGAACCAAAAGGAGAATTTTCTTTCGTCAAAATTTTCCGAAAATCACGTTTTAAGGAAATCCCGCATCGTGCGAAATTATCTTGTTTTTCCTAAACAACACGTTGTAAGTCGAAAAGCTTTCATGTTGCGTGTATGTCTAAGTGTGTAGCCTCAAAAGAGAAGGCACAGGACAGTTTTCTCTCGAAAGGATATGTAAGAATACCACTTCATAAGGAAATACAGTTTTGCAGAGTAAAGACATATACGTACGCATTGGAAACTCTTTACGAGAAGAAATAACGCATAGTACAAAATTAGCTTGTATCTCCAAAACTACACGTTGTATCTCGAAAAGAATTGTTGTGGCATGTACGTCTTAACATGTAGCATCTAAAGAGAACCAAAAGGAGAATTTTCTTTCGTCAAAATTTTCCGAAAATCACGTTTTAAAGAAATCCCACATCGTGCGAAATTCTCTTGTTTTTCCTAAACAACACGTTGTAAGTCGAAAAGCTTTCATGTTGCGTGTATGTCTAAGTGTGTAGCCTCAAAAGAGAAGGCACAGGACAGTTTTCTCTCGAAAGGATATGTAAGAATACCACTTCATAAGGAAATACAGTTTTGCAGAGTAAAGACATATACGTACGCATTGGAAACTCTTTACGAGAAGAAATAACGCATAGTACAAAATTAGCTTGTATCTCCAAAACTACACGTTGTATCTCGAAAAGAATTGTTGTGGCATGTACGTCTTAACATGTAGCATCTAAAGAGAACCAAAAGGAGAATTTTCTTTCGTCAAAATTTTCCGAAAATCACGTTTTAAGGAAATCCCGCATCGTGCGAAATTATCTTGTTTTTCCTAAACAACACGTTGTAAGTCGAAAAGCTTTCATGTTGCGTGTATGTCTAAGTGTGTAGCCTCAAAAGAGAAGGCACAGGACAGTTTTCTCTCGAAATGATATGTAAGAATACCACTTCATAAGGAAATACAGTTTTGCAGAGTAAAGACATATACGTACGCATTGGAAACTCTTTACTAGAAGAAATAACGCATAGTACAAAATTAGCTTGTATCTCCAAAACTACACGTTGTACCTCGAAAAGAATTGTTGTGGCGTGTACGTCTTAACATGTAGCATCTAAAGAGAACCAAAAGGAGAATTTTCTTTCGTCATAATTTTTCAGAAAATCATGTTTATGGAAATCCCGCATCGTGCGAAATTATCTTGTTTTTCCTAAACAACACGTTGTAAGTCGAAAAGCTTTCATGTTGCGTGTATGTCTAAGTGTGTAGCCTCAAAAGAGAAGGCACAGGACAGTTTTCTCTCGAAAGGATATGTAAGAATACCACTTCATAAGGAAATACAGTTTTGCAGAGTAAAGACATATACGTACGCATTGGAAACTCTTTACGAGAAGAAATAACGCATAGTACAAAATTAGCTTGTATCTCCAAAACTACACGTTGTATCTCGAAAAGAATTGTTGTGGCGTGTACGTCTTAACATGTAGCATCTAAAGAGAACCAAAAGGAGAATTTTCTTTCGTCAAAATTTTTCAGAAAATCACGTTTTAAGGAAATCCCGCATCGTGCGAAATTATCTTGTTTTTCCTAAACAACACGTTGTAAGTCGAAAAGCTTTCATGTTGCGTGTATGTCTAAGTGTGTAGCCTCAAAAGAGAAGGCACAGGACAGTTTTCTCTTGAAAGGATATGTAAGAATACCACTTCATAAGGAAATACAGTTTTGCAGCGTAAAGACATATACGTACGCATTGGAAACTCTTTACGAGAAGAAATAACGCATAGTACAAAATTAGCTTGTATCTCCAAAACTACACGTTGTATCTCGAAAAGAATTGTTGTGGCGTGTACGTCTTAACATGTAGCATCTAAAGAGAACCAAAAGGAGAATTTTCTTTCGTCAAAATTTTTCAGAAAATCACGTTTTAAGGAAATCCCGCATCGTGCGAAATTATCTTGTTTTTCCTAAACAACACGTTGTAAGTCGAAAAGCTTTCATGTTGCGTGTATGTCTAAGTGTGTAGCCTCAAAAGAGAAGGCACAGGACAGTTTTCTCTCGAAAGGATATGTAAGAATACCACTTCATAAGGAAATACAGTTTTGCAGAATAAAGACATATACGTACGCATTGGAAACTCTTTACGAGAAGAAATAACGCATAGTACAAAATTAGCTTGTATCTCCAAAACTACACGTTGTATCTCGAAAAGAATTGTTGTGGCGTGTACGTCTTAACATGTAGCATCTAAAGAGAACCAAAAGGAGAATTTTCTTTCGTCAAAACTTTTCAGATAATCACGTTTTAAGGAAATCCCGCATCGTGCGAAATTATCTTGTTTTTCCTAAACAACACGTTGTAAGTCGAAAAGCTTTCATGTTGCGTGTATGTCTAAGTGTGTAGCCTCAAAAGAGAAGGCACAGGACAGTTTTCTCTCGAAAGGATATGTAAGAATACCACTTCATAAGGAAATACAGTTTTGCAGAGTAAAGACATATACGTACGCATTGGAAACTCTTTACGAGAAGAAATAACGCATAGTACAAAATTAGCTTGTATCTCCAAAACTACACGTTGTATCTCGAAAAGAATTGTTGTGGCGTGTACGTCTTAACATGTAGCATCTAAAGAGAACCAAAAGGAGAATTTTCTTTCGTCAAAATTTTCCGAAAATCACGTTTTAAGGAAATCCCGCATCGTGCGAAATTATCTTGTTTTTCCTAAACAACACGTTGTAAGTCGAAAAGCTTTCATGTTGCGTGTATGTCTAAGTGTGTAGCCTCAAAAGAGAAGGCACAGGACAGTTTTCTCTCGAAAGGATATGTAAGAATACCACTTCATAAGGAAATACAGTTTTGCAGAGTAAAGACATATACGTACGCATTGGAAACTCTTTACTAGAAGAAATAACGCATAGTACAAAATTAGCTTGTATCTCCAAAACTACACGTTGTATCTCGAAAAGAATTGTTGTGGCGTGTACGTCTTAACATGTAGCATCTAAAGAGAACCAAAAGGAGAATTTTCTTTCGTCAAAATTTTTCAGAAAATCATGTTTTAAGGAAATCCCGCATCGTGCGAAATTATCTTGTTTTTCCTAAACAACACGTTGTAAGTCGAAAAGCTTTCATGTTGCGTGTATGTCTAAGTGTGTAGCCTCAAAAGAGAAGGCACAGGACAGTTTTCTCTCGAAAGGATATGTAAGAATACCACTTCATAAGGAAATACAGTTTTGCAGCGTAAAGACATATACGTACGCATTGGAAACTCTTTACGAGAAGAAATAACGCATAGTACAAAATTAGCTTGTATCTCCAAAACTACACGTTGTATCTCGAAAAGAATTGTTGTGGCGTGTACGTCTTAACATGTAGCATCTAAAGAGAACCAAAAGGAGAATTTTCTTTCGTCAAAATTTTTCAGAAAATCACGTTTTAAGGAAATCCCGCATCGTGCGAAATTATCTTGTTTTTCCTAAACAACACGTTGTAAGTCGAAAAGCTTTCATGTTGCGTGTATGTCTAAGTGTGTAGCCTCAAAAGAGAAGGCACAGGACAGTTTTCTCTCGAAAGGATATGTAAGAATACCACTTCATAAGGAAATACAGTTTTGCAGCGTAAAGACATATACGTACGCATTGGAAACTCTTTACGAGAAGAAATAACGCATAGTACAAAATTAGCTTGTATCTCCAAAACTACACGTTGTATCTCGAAAAGAATTGTTGTGGCGTGTACGTCTTAACATGTAGCATCTAAAGAGAACCAAAAGGAGAATTTTCTTTCGTCAAAATTTTTCAGAAAATCACGTTTTAAGGAAATCCCGCATCGTGCGAAATTATCTTGTTTTTCCTAAACAACACGTTGTAAGTCGAAAAGCTTTCATGTTGCGTGTATGTCTAAGTGTGTAGCCTCAAAAGAGAAGGCACAGGACAGTTTTCTCTCGAAAGGATATGTAAGAATACCACTTCATAAGGAAATACAGTTTTGCAGAATAAAGACATATACGTACGCATTGGAAACTCTTTACGAGAAGAAATAACGCATAGTACAAAATTAGCTTGTATCTCCAAAACTACACGTTGTATCTCGAAAAGAATTGTTGTGGCGTGTACGTCTTAACATGTAGCATCTAAAGAGAACCAAAAGGAGAATTTTCTTTCGTCAAAACTTTTCAGATAATCACGTTTTAAGGAAATCCCGCATCGTGCGAAATTATCTTGTTTTTCCTAAACAACACGTTGTAAGTCGAAAAGCTTTCATGTTGCGTGTATGTCTAAGTGTGTAGCCTCAAAAGAGAAGGCACAGGACAGTTTTCTCTCGAAAGGATATGTAAGAATACCACTTCATAAGGAAATACAGTTTTGCAGAGTAAAGACATATACGTACGCATTGGAAACTCTTTACGAGAAGAAATAACGCATAGTACAAATTTAGCTTGTATCTCCAAAACTACACGTTGTATCTCGAAAAGAATTGTTGTGGCGTGTACGTCTTAACATGTAGCATCTAAAGAGAACCAAAAGGAGAATTTTCTTTCGTCAAAATTTTTCAGAAAATCACGTTTTAAGGAAATCCCGCATCGTGCGAAATTATCTTGTTTTTCCTAAACAACACGTTGTAAGTCGAAAAGCTTTCATGTTGCGTGTATGTCTAAGTGTGTAGCCTCAAAAGAGAAGGCACAGGACAGTTTTCTCTCGAAAGGATATGTAAGAATACCACTTCATAAGGAAATACAGTTTTGCAGAGTAAAGACATATACGTACGCATTGGAAACTCTTTACGAGAAGAAATAACGCATAGTACAAAATTAGCTTGTATCTCCAAAACTACACGTTGTATCTCGAAAAGAATTGTTGTGGCGTGTACGTCTTAACATGTAGCATCTAAAGAGAACCAAAAGGAGAATTTTCTTTCGTCAAAATTTTTCAGAAAATCACGTTTTAAGGAAATCCCGCATCGTGCGAAATTATCTTGTTTTTCCTAAACAACACGTTGTAAGTCGAAAAGCTTTCATGTTGCGTGTATGTCTAAGTGTGTAGCCTCAAAAAAGAAGGCACAGGACAGTTTTCTCTCGAAAGGATATGTAAGAATACCACTTCATAAGGAAATACAGTTTTGCAGCATAAAGACATATACGTACGCATTGGAAACTCTTTACGAGAAGAAATAATGCATAGTACAAAATTAGCTTGTATCTCCAAAACTACACGTTGTATCTCGAAAAGAATTGTTGTGGCGTGTACGTCTTAACATGTAGCATCTAAAGAGAACCAAAAGGAGAATTTTCTTTCGTCAAAATTTTTCAGAAAATCACGTTTTAAGGAAATCCCGCATCGTGCGAAATTATCTTGTTTTTCCTAAACAACACGTTGTAAGTCGAAAAGCTTTCATGTTGCGTGTATGTCTAAGTGTGTAGCCTCAAAAGAGAAGGCACAGGACAGTTTTCTCTCGAAAGGATATGTAAGAATACCACTTCATAAGGAAATACAGTTTTGCAGAGTAAAGACATATACGTACGCATTGGAAACTCTTTACGAGAAGAAATAACGCATAGTACAAAATTAGCTTGTATCTCCAAAACTACACGTTGTATCTCGAAAAGAATTGTTGTGGCGTGTACGTCTTAACATGTAGCATCTAAAGAGAACCAAAAGGAGAATTTTCTTTCGTCACAATTTTCCGAAAATCACGTTTTAAGGAAATCCCGCATCGTGCGAAATTATCTTGTTTTTCCTAAACAACACGTTGTAAGTCGAAAAGCTTTCCTGTTGCGTGTATGTCTAAGTGTGTAGCCTCAAAAGAGAAGGCACAGGACAGTTTTCTCTCGAAAGGATATGTAAGAATACCACTTCATAAGGAAATACAGTTTTGCAGAGTAAAGACATATACGTACGCATTGGAAACTCTTTACGAGAAGAAATAACGCATCGTACAAAATTAGCTTGTATCTCCAAAACTACACGTTGTATCTCGAAAAGAATTGTTGTGGCGTGTACGTCTTAACATGTAGCATCTAAAGAGAACCAAAAGGAGAATTTTCTTTCGTCAAAATTTTTCAGAAAATCACGTTTTAAGGAAATCCCGCATCGTGCGAAATTATCTTGTTTTTCCTAAACAACACGTTGTAAGTCGAAAAGCTTTCATGTTGCGTGTATGTCTAAGTGTGTAGCCTCAAAAGAGAAGGCACAGGACAGTTTTCTCTCGAAAGGATATGTAAGAATACCACTTCATAAGGAAATACAGTTTTGCAGAGTAAAGACATATACGTACGCATTGGAAACTCTTTATGAGAAGAAATAACGCATAGTACAAAATTAGCTTGTATCTCCAAAACTACACGTTGTATCTCGAAAAGAATTGTTGTGGCGTGTACGTCTTAACATGTAGCATCTAAAGAGAACCAAAAGGAGAATTTTCTTTCGTCAAAATTTTTCAGAAAATCACGTTTTAAGGAAATCCCGCATCGTGCGAAATTATCTTGTTTTTCCTAAACAACACGTTGTAAGTCGAAAAGCTTTCATGTTGCGTGTATGTCTAAGTGTGTAGCCTCAAAAGAGAAGGCACAGGACAGTTTTCTCTCGAAAGGATATGTAAGAATACCACTTCATAAGGAAATACAGTTTTGCAGAGTAAAGACATATACGTACGCATTGGAAACTCTTTACGAGAAGAAATAACGCATAGTACAAAATTAGCTTGTATCTCCAAAACTACACGTTGTATATCGAAAAGAATTGTTGTGGCGTGTACGTCTTAACATGTAGCATCTAAAGAGAACCAAAAGGAGAATTTTCTTTCGTCAAAATTTTCCGAAAATCACGTTTTAAGGAAATCCCGCATCGTGCGAAATTATCTTGTTTTTCCTAAACAACACGTTGTAAGTCGAAAAGCTTTCATGTTGCGTGTATGTCTAAGTGTGTAGCCTCAAAAGAGAAGGCACAGGACAGTTTTCTCTCGAAAGGATATGTAAGAATACCACTTCATAAGGAAATACAGTTTTGCAGACTAAAGTCATATACGTACGCATTGGAAACTCTTTACGAGAAGAAATAACGCATAGTACAAAATTAGCTTGTATCTCCAAAACTACACGTTGTATCTCGAAAAGAATTGTTGTGGCGTGTACGTCTTAACATGTAGCATCTAAAGAGAACCAAAAGGAGAATTTTCTTTCGTCAAAATTTTTCAGAAAATCACGTTTTAAGGAAATCCCGCATCGTGCGAAATTATCTTGTTTTTCCTAAACAACACGTTGTAAGTCGAAAAGCTTTCATGTTGCGTGTATGTCTAAGTGTGTAGCCTCAAAAGAGAAGGCACAGGACAGTTTTCTCTCGAAAGGATATGTAAGAACCCACTTCATAGGGAAATACAGTTTTGCAGAGTAAAGACATATACGTACGCATTGGAAACTCTTTACGAGAAGAAATAACGCATAGTACAAAATTAGCTTGTATCTCCAAAACTACACGTTGTATCTCGAAAAGAATTGTTGTGGCATGTACGTCTTAACATGTAGCATCTAAAGAGAACCAAAAGGAGAATTTTCTTTCGTCAAAATTTTCCGAAAATCACGTTTTAAGGAAATCCCGCATCGTGCGAAATTATCTTGTTTTTCCTAAACAACACGTTGTAAGTCGAAAAGCTTTCATGTTGCGTGTATGTCTAAGTGTGTAGCCTCAAAAGAGAAGGCACAGGACAGTTTTCTCTCGAAAGGATATGTAAGAATACCACTTCATAAGGAAATACAGTTTTGCAGAGTAAAGACATATACGTACGCATTGGAAACTCTTTACGAGAAGAAATAACGCATAGTACAAAATTAGCTTGTATCTCCAAAACTACACGTTGTATCTCGAAAAGAATTGTTGTGGCGTGTACGTCTTAACATGTAGCATCTAAAGAGAACCAAAAGGAGAATTTTCTTTCGTCAAAATTTTTCAGAAAATCACGTTTTAAGGAAATCCCGCATCGTGCGAAATTATCTTGTTTTTCCTAAACAACACGTTGTAAGTCGAAAAGCTTTCATGTTGCGTGTATGTCTAAGTGTGTAGCCTCAAAAGAGAAGGCACAGGACAGTTTTCTCTCGAAAGGATATGTAAGAATACCACTTCATAAGGAAATACAGTTTTGCAGAGTAAAGACATATACGTACGCATTGGAAACTCTTTATGAGAAGAAATAACGCATAGTACAAAATTAGCTTGTATCTCCAAAACTACACGTTGTATCTCGAAAAGAATTGTTGTGGCGTGTACGTCTTAACATGTAGCATCTAAAGAGAACCAAAAGGAGAATTTTCTTTCGTCAAAATTTTTCAGAAAATCACGTTTTAAGGAAATCCCGCATCGTGCGAAATTATCTTGTTTTTCCTAAACAACACGTTGTAAGTCGAAAAGCTTTCATGTTGCGTGTATGTCTAAGTGTGTAGCCTCAAAAGAGAAGGCACAGGACAGTTTTCTCTCGAAAGGATATGTAAGAATACCACTTCATAAGGAAATACAGTTTTGCAGCGTAAAGACATATACGTACGCATTGGAAAGTCTTTACAAGAAGAAATAACGCATAGTACAAAATTAGCTTGTATCTCCAAAACTACACGTTGTATCTCGAAAAGAATTGTTGGGGCGTGTACGTCTTAACATGTAGCATCTAAAGAGAACCAAAAGGAGAATTTTCTTTCGTCAAAATTTTTCAGAAAATCACGTTTTAAGGAAATCCCGCATCGTGCGAAATTATCTTGTTTTTCCTAAACAACACGTTGTAAGTCGAAAAGCTTTCATGTTGCGTGTATGTCTAAGTGTGTAGCCTCAAAAGAGAAGGCACAGGACAGTTTTCTCTCGAAAGGATATGTAAGAATACCACTTCATAAGGAAATACAGTTTTGCAGAATAAAGACATATACGTACGCATTGGAAACTCTTTACGAGAAGAAATAACGCATAGTACAAAATTAGCTTGTATCTCCAAAACTACACGTTGTATCTCAAAAAGAATTGTTGTGGCGTGTACGTCTTAACATGTAGCATCTAAAGAGAACCAAAAGGAGAATTTTCTTTCGTCAAAATTTTTCAGAAAATCACGTTTTAAGGAAATCCCGCATCGTGCGAAATTATCTTGTTTTTCCTAAACAACACGTTGTAAGTCGAAAAGCTTTCCTGTTGCGTGTATGTCTAAGTGTGTAGCCTCAAAAGAGAAGGCACAGGACAGTTTTCTCTCGAAAGGATATGTAAGAATACCACTTCATAAGGAAATACAGTTTTGCAGAGTAAAGACATATACGTACGCATTGGAAACTCTTTATGAGAAGAAATAACGCATAGTAAAAAATTAGCTTGTATCTCCAAAACTACACGTTGTATCTCGAAAAGAATTGTTGTGGCGTGTACGTCTTAACATGTAGCATCTAAAGAGAACGAAAAGGAGAATTTTCTTTCGTCAAAATTTTTCAGAAAATCACGTTTTAAGGAAATCCCGCATCGTGCGAAATTATCTTGTTTTTCCTAAACAACACGTTGTAAGTCGAAAAGCTTTCATGTTGCGTGTATGTCTAAGTGTGTAGCCTCAAAAGAGAAGGCACAGGACAGTTTTCTCTCGAAAGGATATGTAAGAATACCACTTCATAAGGAAATACAGTTTTGCAGAGTAAAGACATATACGTACGCATTGGAAACTCTTTACGAGAAGAAATAACGCATAGTACAAAATTAGCTTGTATCTCCAAAACTACACGTTGTATCTCGAAAAGAATTGTTGTGGCGTGTACGTCTTAACATGTAGCATCTAAAGAGAACCAAAAGGAGAATTTTCTTTCGTCAAAATTTTTCAGAAAATCACGTTTTAAGGATATCCCGCATCGTGCGAAATTATCTTGTTTTTCCTAAACAACACGTTGTAAGTCGAAAAGCTTTCATGTTGCGTGTATGTCTAAGTGTGTAGCCTCAAAAGAGAAGGCACAGGACAGTTTTCTCTCGAAAGGATATGTAAGAACCCACTTCATAAGGAAATACAGTTTTGCAGAGTAAAGACATATACGTACGCATTGGAAACTCTTTACGAGAAGAAATAACGCATAGTACAAAATTAGCTTGTATCTCCAAAACTACACGTTGTATCTCGAAAAGAATTGTTGTGGCGTGTACGTCTTAACATGTAGCATCTAAAGAGAACCAAAAGGAGAATTTTCTTTCGTCAAAATTTTTCAGAAAATCACGTTTTAAGGAAATCCCGCATCGTGCGAAATTATCTTGTTTTTCCTAAACAACACGTTGTAAGTCGAAAAGCTTTCATGTTGCGTGTATGTCTAAGTGTGTAGCCTCAAAAGAGAAGGCACAGGACAGTTTTCTCTCGAAAGGATATGTAAGAATACCACTTCATAAGGAAATACAGTTTTGCAGAGTAAAGACATATACGTACGCATTGGAAACTCTTTACGAGAAGAAATAACGCATAGTACAAAATTAGCTTGTATCTCCAAAACTACACGTTGTATCTCGAAAAGAATTGTTGTGGCGTGTACGTCTTAACATGTAGCATCTAAAGAGAACCAAAAGGAGAATTTTCTTTCGTCAAAATTTTTCAGAAAATCACGTTTTAAGGAAATCCCGCATCGTGCGAAATTATCTTGTTTTTCCTAAACAACACGTTGTAAGTCGAAAAGCTTTCATGTTGCGTGTATGTCTAAGTGTGTAGCCTCAAAAGAGAAGGCACAGGACAGTTTTCTCTCGAAAGGATATGTAAGAATACCACTTCATAAGGAAATACAGTTTTGCAGAGTAAAGACATATACGTACGCATTGGAAACTTTACGAGAAGAAATAACGCATAGTACAAAATTAGCTTGTATCTCCAAAATTACACGTTGTATCTCGAAAAGAATTGTTGTGGCGTGTACGTCTTAACATGTAGCATCTAAAGAGAACCAAAAGGAGAATTTTCTTTCGTCAAAATTTTCCGAAAATCACGTTTTAAGGAAATCCCGCATCGTGCGAAATTATCTTGTTTTTCCTAAACAACACGTTGTAAGTCGAAAAGCTTTCATGTTGCGTGTATGTCTAAGTGTATAGCCTCAAAAGAGAAGGCACAGGACAGTTTTCTCTCGAAAGGATATGTAAGAATACCACTTCATAAGGAAATACAGTTTTGCAGAGTAAAGACATATACGTACGCATTGGAAACTCTTTACGAGAAGAAATAACGCATAGTACAAAATTAGCTTGTATCTCCAAAACTACACGTTGTATCTCGAAAAGAATTGTTGTGGCGTGTACGTCTTAACATGTAGCATCTAAAGAGAACCAAAAGGAGAATTTTCTTTCGTCAAAATTTTTCAGAAAATCACGTTTTAAGGAAATCCCGCATCGTGCGAAATTATCTTGTTTTTCCTAAACAACACGTTGTAAGTCGAAAAGCTTTCATGTTGCGTGTATGTCTAAGTGTGTAGCCTCAAAAGAGAAGGCACAGGACAGTTTTCTCTCGAAAGGATATGTAAGAATACCACTTCATAAGGAAATACAGTTTTGCAGAGTAAAGACATATACGTACGCATTGGAAACTCTTTATGAGAAGAAATAACGCATAGTAAAAAATTAGCTTGTATCTCCAAAACTACACGTTGTATCTCGAAAAGAATTGTTGTGGCGTGTACGTCTTAACATGTAGCATCTAAAGAGAACCAAAAGGAGAATTTTCTTTCGTCAAAATTTTCCGAAAATCACGTTTTAAGGAAATCCCGCATCGTGCGAAATTATCTTGTTTTTCCTAAACAACACGTTGTAAGTCGAAAAGCTTTCATGTTGCGTGTATGTCTAAGTGTGTAGCCTCAAAAGAGAAGGCACAGGACAGTTTTCTCTCGAAAGGATATGTAAGAATACCACTTCATAAGGAAATACAGTTTTGCAGAGTAAAGACATATACGTACGCATTGGAAACTCTTTACTAGAAGAAATAACGCATAGTACAAAATTAGCTTGTATCTCCAAAACTACACGTTGTATCTCGAAAAGAATTGTTGTGGCGTGTACGTCTTAACATGTAGCATCTAAAGAGAACCAAAAGGAGAATTTTCTTTCGTCAAAATTTTTCAGAAAATCACGTTTTAAGGAAATCCCGCATCGTGCGAAATTATCTTGTTTTTCCTAAACAACACGTTGTAAGTCGAAAAGCTTTCATGTTGCGTGTATGTCTAAGTGTGTAGCCTCAAAAGAGAAGGCACAGGACAGTTTTCTCTCGAAAGGATATGTAAGAATACCACTTCATAAGGAAATACAGTTTTGCAGCGTAAAGACATATACGTACGCATTGGAAACTCTTTACGAGAAGAAATAACGCATAGTACAAAATTAGCTTGTATCTCCAAAACTACACGTTGTATCTCGAAAAGAATTGTTGTGGCGTGTACGTCTTAACATGTAGCATCTAAAGAGAACCAAAAGGAGAATTTTCTTTCGTCAAAATTTTTCAGAAAATCACGTTTTAAGGAAATCCCGCATCGTGCGAAATTATCTTGTTTTTCCTAAACAACACGTTGTAAGTCGAAAAGCTTTCATGTTGCGTGTATGTCTAAGTGTGTAGCCTCAAAAGAGAAGGCACAGGACAGTTTTCTCTCGAAAGGATATGTAAGAATACCACTTCATAAGGAAATACAGTTTTGCAGCGTAAAGACATATACGTACGCATTGGAAACTCTTTACGAGAAGAAATAACGCATAGTACAAAATTAGCTTGTATCTCCAAAACTACACGTTGTATCTCGAAAAGAATTGTTGTGGCGTGTACGTCTTAACATGTAGCATCTAAAGAGAACCAAAAGGAGAATTTTCTTTCGTCAAAATTTTTCAGAAAATCACGTTTTAAGGAAATCCCGCATCGTGCGAAATTATCTTGTTTTTCCTAAACAACACGTTGTAAGTCGAAAAGCTTTCATGTTGCGTGTATGTCTAAGTGTGTAGCCTCAAAAGAGAAGGCACAGGACAGTTTTCTCTCGAAAGGATATGTAAGAATACCACTTCATAAGGAAATACAGTTTTGCAGAGTAAAGACATATACGTACGCATTGGAAACTCTTTACGAGAAGAAATAACGCATAGTACAAAATTAGCTTGTATCTCCAAAACTACACGTTGTATCTCGAAAAGAATTGTTGTGGCGTGTACGTCTTAACATGTAGCATCTAAAGAGAACCAAAAGGAGAATTTTCTTTCGTCAAAACTTTTCAGATAATCACGTTTTAAGGAAATCCCGCATCGTGCGAAATTATCTTGTTTTTCCTAAACAACACGTTGTAAGTCGAAAAGCTTTCATGTTGCGTGTATGTCTAAGTGTGTAGCCTCAAAAGAGAAGGCACAGGACAGTTTTCTCTCGAAAGGATATGTAAGAATACCACTTCATAAGGAAATACAGTTTTGCAGAGTAAAGACATATACGTACGCATTGGAAACTCTTTACGAGAAGAAATAACGCATAGTACAAAATTAGCTTGTATCTCCAAAACTACACGTTGTATCTCGAAAAGAATTGTTGTGGCGTGTACGTCTTAACATGTAGCATCTAAAGAGAACCAAAAGGAGAATTTTCTTTCGTCAAAATTTTTCAGAAAATCACGTTTTAAGGAAATCCCGCATCGTGCGAAATTATCTTGTTTTTCCTAAACAACACGTTGTAAGTCGAAAAGCTTTCATGTTGCGTGTATGTCTAAGTGTGTAGCCTCAAAAGAGAAGGCACAGGACAGTTTTCTCTCGAAAGGATATGTAAGAATACCACTTCATAAGGAAATACAGTTTTGCAGAGTAAAGACATATACGTACGCATTGGAAACTCTTTACGAGAAGAAATAACGCATAGTACAAAATTAGCTTGTATCTCCAAAACTACACGTTGTATCTCGAAAAGAATTGTTGTGGCGTGTACGTCTTAACATGTAGCATCTAAAGAGAACCAAAAGGAGAATTTTCTTTCGTCAAAATTTTTCAGAAAATCACGTTTTAAGGAAATCCCGCATCGTGCGAAATTATCTTGTTTTTCCTAAACAACACGTTGTAAGTCGAAAAGCTTTCATGTTGCGTGTATGTCTAAGTGTGTAGCCTCAAAAGAGAAGGCACAGGACAGTTTTCTCTCGAAAGGATATGTAAGAATACCACTTCATAAGGAAATACAGTTTTGCAGAGTAAAGTCATATACGTACTCATTGGAAACTCTTTACGAGAAGAAATAACGCATAGTACAAAATTAGCTTGTATCTCCAAAACTACACGTTGTATCTCGAAAAGAATTGTTGTGGCGTGTACGTCTTAACATGTAGCATCTAAAGAGAACCAAAAGGAGAATTTTCTTTCGTCAAAATTTTTCAGAAAATCACGTTTTAAGGAAATCCCGCATCGTGCGAAATTATCTTGTTTTTCCTAAACAACACGTTGTAAGTCGAAAAGCTTTCATGTTGCATGTATGTCTAAGTGTGTAGCCTCAAAAGAGAAGGCACAGGACAGTTTTCTCTCGAAAGGATATGTAAGAATACCACTTCATAAGGAAATACAGTTTTGCAGCGTAAAGACATATACGTACGCATTGGAAACTCTTTATGAGAAGAAATAACGCATAGTACAAAATTAGCTTGTATCTCCAAAACTACACGTTGTATCTCGAAAAGAATTGTTGTGGCGTGTACGTCTTAACATGTAGCATCTAAAGAGAACCAAAAGGAGAATTTTCTTTCGTCAAAATTTTTCAGAAATCACGTTTTAAGGAAATCCCGCATCGTGCGAAATTATCTTGTTTTTCCTAAACAACACGTTGTAAGTCGAAAAGCTTTCATGTTGCGTGTATGTCTAAGTGTGTAGCCTCAAAAGAGAAGGCACAGGACAGTTTTCTCTCGAAAGGATATGTAAGAATACCACTTCATAAGGAAATACAGTTTTGCAGAGTAAAGACATATACGTACGCATTGGAAACTTTACGAGAAGAAATAACGCATAGTACAAAATTAGCTTGTATCTCCAAAATTACACGTTGTATCTCGAAAAGAATTGTTGTGGCGTGTACGTCTTAACATGTAGCATCTAAAGAGAACCAAAAGGAGAATTTTCTTTCGTCAAAATTTTCCGAAAATCACGTTTTAAGGAAATCCCGCATCGTGCGAAATTATCTTGTTTTTCCTAAACAACACGTTGTAAGTCGAAAAGCTTTCATGTTGCGTGTATGTCTAAGTGTATAGCCTCAAAAGAGAAGGCACAGGACAGTTTTCTCTCGAAAGGATATGTAAGAATACCACTTCATAAGGAAATACAGTTTTGCAGAGTAAAGACATATACGTACGCATTGGAAACTCTTTACGAGAAGAAATAACGCATAGTACAAAATTAGCTTGTATCTCCAAAACTACACGTTGTATCTCGAAAAGAATTGTTGTGGCGTGTACGTCTTAACATGTAGCATCTAAAGAGAACCAAAAGGAGAATTTTCTTTCGTCAAAATTTTTCAGAAAATCACGGTTTTAAGGAAATCCCGCATCGTGCGAAATTATCTTGTTTTTCCTAAACAACACGTTGTAAGTCGAAAAGCTTTCATGTTGCGTGTATGTCTAAGTGTGTAGCCTCAAAAGAGAAGGCACAGGACAGTTTTCTCTCGAAAGGATATGTAAGAATACCACTTCATAAGGAAATACAGTTTTGCAGAGTAAAGACATATACGTACGCATTGGAAACTCTTTACGAGAAGAAATAACGCATAGTACAAAATTAGCTTGTATCTCCAAAACTACACGTTGTATCTCGAAAAGAATTGTTGTGGCGTGTACGTCTTAACATGTAGCATCTAAAGAGAACCAAAAGGAGAATTTTCTTTCGTCAAAATTTTTCAGAAAATCACGTTTTAAGGAAATCCCGCATCGTGCGAAATTATCTTGTTTTTCCTAAACAACACGTTGTAAGTCGAAAAGCTTTCATGTTGCGTGTATGTCTAAGTGTGTAGCCTCAAAAGAGAAGGCACAGGACAGTTTTCTCTCGAAAGGATATGTAAGAATAACACTTCATAAGGAAATACAGTTTTGCAGAGTAAAGACATATACGTACGCATTGGAAACTCTTTACGAGAAGAAATAACGCATAGTACAAAATTAGCTTGTATCTCCAAAACTACACGTTGTATCTCGAAAAGAATTGTTGTGGCGTGTACGTCTTAACATGTAGCATCTAAAGAGAACCAAAAGGAGAATTTTCTTTCGTCAAAATTTTTCAGAAAATCACGTTTTAAGGAAATCCCGCATCGTGCGAAATTATCTTGTTTTTCCTAAACAACACGTTGTAAGTCGAAAAGCTTTCATGTTGCGTGTATGTCTAAGTGTGTAGCCTCAAAAGAGAAGGCACAGGACAGTTTTCTCTCGAAAGGATATGTAAGAATACCACTTCATAAGGAAATACAGTTTTGCAGAGTAAAGACATATACGTACGCATTGGAAACTCTTTACGAGAAGAAATAACGCATAGTACAAAATTAGCTTGTATCTCCAAAACTACACGTTGTATCTCGAAATGAATTGTTGTGGCGTGTACGTCTTAACATGTAGCATCTAAAGAGAACCAAAGGGAGAATTTTCTTTCGTCAAAATTTTCTGAAAATCACGTTTTAAGGAAATCCCGCATCGTGCGAAATTATCTTGTTTTTCCTAAACAACACGTTGTAAGTCGAAAAGCTTTCATGTTGCGTGTATGTCTAAGTGTGTAGCCTCAAAAGAGAAGGCACAGGACAGTTTTCTCTCGAAAGGATATGTAAGAATACCACTTCATAAGGAAATACAGTTTTGCAGAGTAAAGTCATATACGTACGCATTGGAAACTCTTTACGAGAAGAAATAACGCATAGTACAAAATTAGCTTGTATCTCCAAAACTACACGTTGTATCTCGAAAAGAATTGTTGTGGCGTGTACGTCTTAACATGTAGCATCTAAAGAGAACCAAAAGGAGAATTTTCTTTCGTCAAAATTTTTCAGAAAATCACGTTTTAAGGAAATCCCGCATCGTGCGAAATTATCTTGTTTTTCCTAAACAACACGTTGTAAGTCGAAAAGCTTTCATGTTGCGTGTATGTCTAAGTGTGTAGCCTCAAAAGAGAAGGCACAGGACAGTTTTCTCTCGAAAGGATATGTAAGAATACCACTTCATAAGGAAATACAGTTTTGCAGAGTAAAGACATATACGTACGCATTGGAAACTCTTTACGAGAAGAAATAACGCATCGTACAAAATTAGCTTGTATCTCCAAAACTACACGTTGTATCTCGAAAAGAATTGTTGTGGCGTGTACGTCTTAACATGTAGCATCTAAAGAGAACCAAAAGGAGAATTTTCTTTCGTCAAAATTTTTCAGAAAATCACGTTTTAAGGAAATCCCGCATCGTGCGAAATTATCTTGTTTTTCCTAAACAACACGTTGTAAGTCGAAAAGCTTTCATGTTGCGTGTAGGTCTAAGTGTGTAGCCTCAAAAGAGAAGGCACAGGACAGTTTTCTCTCGAAAGGATATGTAAGAATACCACTTCATAAGGAAATACAGTTTTGCAGAGTAAAGACATATACGTACGCATTGGAAACTCTTTACGAGAAGAAATAACGCATAGTACAAAATTAGCTTGTATCTCCAAAACTACACGTTGTATCTCGAAAAGAATTGTTGTGGCGTGTACGTCTTAACATGTAGCATCTAAAGAGAACCAAAAGGAGAATTTTCTTTCGTCAAAATTTTTCAGAAAATCACGTTTTAAGGAAATCCTGCATCGTGCGAAATTATCTTGTTTTTCCTAAACAACACGTTGTAAGTCGAAAAGCTTTCATGTTGCGTGTATGTCTAAGTGTGTAGCCTCAAAAGAGAAGGCACAGGACAGTTTTCTCTCGAAAGGATATGTAAGAATACCACTTCATAAGGAAATACAGTTTTGCAGAGTAAAGACATATACGTACGCATTGGAAACTCTTTACGAGAAGAAATAACGCATAGTACAAAATTAGCTTGTATCTCCAAAACTACACGTTGTATCTCGAAAAGAATTGTTGTGGCGTGTACGTCTTAACATGTAGCATCTAAAGAGAACCAAAAGGAGAATTTTCTTTCGTCAAAATTTTTCAGAAAATCACGTTTTAAGGAAATCCCGCATCGTGCGAAATTATCTTGTTTTTCCTAAACAACACGTTGTAAGTCGAAAAGCTTTCTTTCATGTTGCGTGTATGTCTAAGTGTGTAGCCTCAAAAGAGAAGGCACAGGACAGTTTTCTCTCGAAAGGATATGTAAGAATAACACTTCATAAGGAAATACAGTTTTGCAGAGTAAAGACATATACGTACGCATTGGAAACTCTTTACGAGAAGAAATAACGCATAGTACAAAATTAGCTTGTATCTCCAAAACTACACGTTGTATCTCGAAAAGAATTGTTGTGGCGTGTACGTCTTAACATGTAGCATCTAAAGAGAACCAAAAGGAGAATTTTCTTTCGTCAAAATTTTTCAGAAAATCACGTTTTAAGGAAATCCCGCATCGTGCGAAATTATCTTGTTTTTCCTAAACAACACGTTGTAAGTCGAAAAGCTTTCATGTTGCGTGTATGTCTAAGTGTGTAGCCTCAAAAGAGAAGGCACAGGACAGTTTTCTCTCGAAAGGATATGTAAGAATACCACTTCATAAGGAAATACAGTTTTGCAGAGTAAAGACATATACGTACGCATTGGAAACTCTTTACGAGAAGAAATAACGCATAGTACAAAATTAGCTTGTATCTCCAAAACTACACGTTGTATCTCGAAATGAATTGTTGTGGCGTGTACGTCTTAACATGTAGCATCTAAAGAGAACCAAAAGGAGAATTTTCTTTCGTCAAAATTTTCCGAAAATCACGTTTTAAGGAAATCCCGCATCGTGCGAAATTATCTTGTTTTTCCTAAACAACACGTTGTAAGTCGAAAAGCTTTCATGTTGCGTGTATGTCTAAGTGTGTAGCCTCAAAAGAGAAGGCACAGGACAGTTTTCTCTCGAAAGGATATGTAAGAATACCACTTCATAAGGAAATACAGTTTTGCAGAGTAAAGTCATATACGTACGCATTGGAAACTCTTTACGAGAAGAAATAACGCATAGTACAAAATTAGCTTGTATCTCCAAAACTACACGTTGTATCTCGAAAAGAATTGTTGTGGCGTGTACGTCTTAACATGTAGCATCTAAAGAGAACCAAAAGGAGAATTTTCTTTCGTCAAAATTTTTCAGAAAATCACGTTTTAAGGAAATCCCGCATCGTGCGAAATTATCTTGTTTTTCCTAAACAACACGTTGTAAGTCGAAAAGCTTTCATGTTGCGTGTATGTCTAAGTGTGTAGCCTCAAAAGAGAAGGCACAGGACAGTTTTCTCTCGAAAGGATATGTAAGAATACCACTTCATAAGGAAATACAGTTTTGCAGAGTAAAGACATATACGTACGCATTGGAAACTCTTTACGAGAAGAAATAACGCATAGTACAAAATTAGCTTGTATCTCCAAAACTACACGTTGTATCTCGAAAAGAATTGTTGTGGCGTGTACGTCTTAACATGTAGCATCTAAAGAGAACCAAAAGGAGAATTTTCTTTCGTCAAAATTTTTCAGAAAATCACGTTTTAAGGAAATCCCGCATCGTGCGAAATTATCTTGTTTTTCCTAAACAACACGTTGTAAGTCGAAAAGCTTTCATGTTGCGTGTATGTCTAAGTGTGTAGCCTCAAAAGAGAAGGCACAGGACAGTTTTCTCTCGAAAGGATATGTAAGAATACCACTTCATAAGGAAATACAGTTTAGCAGAGTAAAGACATATACGTACGCATTGGAAACTCTTTACGAGAAGAAATAACGCATAGTACAAAATTAGCTTGTATCTCCAAAACTACACGTTGTATCTCGAAAAGAATTGTTGTGGCGTGTACGTCTTAACATGTAGCATCTAAAGAGAACCAAAAGGAGAATTTTCTTTCGTCAAAATTTTTCAGAAAATCACGTTTTAAGGAAATCCCGCATCGTGCGAAATTATCTTGTTTTTCCTAAACAACACGTTGTAAGTCGAAAAGCTTTCATGTTGCGTGTATGTCTAAGTGTGTAGCCTCAAAAGAGAAGGCACAGGACAGTTTTCTCTCGAAAGGATATGTAAGAATACCACTTCATAAGGAAATACAGTTTTGCAGCGTAAAGACATATACGTACGCATTGGAAACTCTTTACGAGAAGAAATAACGCATAGTACAAAATTAGCTTGTATCTCCAAAACTACACGTTGTATCTCGAAAAGAATTGTTGTGGCGTGTACGTCTTAACATGTAGCATCTAAAGAGAACCAAAAGGAGAATTTTCTTTCGTCAAAATTTTTCAGAAAATCACGTTTTAAGGAAATCCCGCATCGTGCGAAATTATCTTGTTTTTCCTAAACAACACGTTGTAAGTCGAAAAGCTTTCATGTTGCGTGTATGTCTAAGTGTGTAGCCTCAAAAGAGAAGGCACAGGACAGTTTCTCTCGAAAGGATATGTAAGAATAACACTTCATAAGGAAATACAGTTTTGCAGAGTAAAGACATATACGTACGCATTGGAAACCCTTACGAGAAGAAATAACGCATAGTACAAAATTAGCTTGTATCTCCAAAACTACACGTTGTATCTCGAAAAGAATTGTTGTGGCGTGTACGTCTTAACATGTAGCATCTAAAGAGAACCAAAAGGAGAATTTTCTTTCGTCAAAATTTTTCAGAAAATCACGTTTTAAGGAAATCCCGCATCGTGCGAAATTATCTTGTTTTTCCTAAACAACACGTTGTAAGTCGAAAAGCTTTCATGTTGCGTGTATGTCTAAGTGTGTAGCCTCAAAAGAGAAGGCACAGGACAGTTTTCTCTCGAAAGGATATGTAAGAATACCACTTCATAAGGAAATACAGTTTTGCAGAGTAAAGACATATACGTACGCATTGGAAACTCTTTACGAGAAGAAATAACGCATAGTACAAAATTAGCTTGTATCTCCAAAACTACACGTTGTATCTCGAAAAGAATTGTTGTGGCGTGTACGTCTTAACATGTAGCATCTAAAGAGAACCAAAAGGAGAATTTTCTTTCGTCAAAATTTTTCAGAAAATCACGTTTTAAGGAAATCCCGCATCGTGCGAAATTATCATGTTTTTCCTAAACAACACGTTGTAAGTCGAAAAGCTTTCATGTTGCGTGTATGTCTAAGTGTGTAGCCTCAAAAGAGAAGGCACAGGACAGTTTTCTCTCGAGAGGATATGTAAGAATACCACTTCATAAGGAAATACAGTTTTGCAGAGTAAAGACATGTACGTACGCATTGGAAACTCTTTACGAGAAGAAATAACGCATAGTACAAAATTAGCTTGTATCTCCAAAACTACACGTTGTGTCTCGAAAAGAATTGTTGTGGCGTGTACGTCTTAACATGTAGCATCTAAAGAGAACCAAAAGGAGAATTTTCTTTCGTCAAAATTTTCCGAAAATCACGTTTTAAGGAAATCCCGCATCGTGCGAAATTATCTTGTTTTTCCTAAACAACACGTTGTAAGTCGAAAAGCTTTCATGTTGCGTGTATGTCTAAGTGTGTAGCCTCAAAAGAGAAGGCACAGGACAGTTTTCTCTCGAAAGGATATGTAAGAATACCACTTCATAAGGAAATACAGTTTTGCAGAGTAAAGTCATATACGTACGCATTGGAAACTCTTTACGAGAAGAAATAACGCATAGTACAAAATTAGCTTGTATCTCCAAAACTACACGTTGTATCTCGAAAAGAATTGTTGTGGCGTGTACGTCTTAACATGTAGCATCTAAAGAGAACCAAAAGGAGAATTTTCTTTCGTCAAAATTTTTCAGAAAATCACGTTTTAAGGAAATCCCGCATCGTGCGAAATTATCTTGTTTTTCCTAAACAACACGTTGTAAGTCGAAAAGCTTTCATGTTGCGTGTATGTCTAAGTGTGTAGCCTCAAAAGAGAAGGCACAGGACAGTTTTCTCTCGAAAGGATATGTAAGAATACCACTTCATAAGGAAATACAGTTTTGCAGAGTAAAGACATATACGTACGCATTGGAAACTCTTTACGAGAAGAAATAACGCATAGTACAAAATTAGCTTGTATCTCCAAAACTACACGTTGTATCTCGAAAAGAATTGTTGTGGCGTGTACGTCTTAACATGTAGCATCTAAAGAGAACCAAAAGGAGAATTTTCTTTCGTCAAAATTTTTCAGAAAATCACGTTTTAAGGAAATCCCGCATCGTGCGAAATTATCTTGTTTTTCCTAAACAACACGTTGTAAGTCGAAAAGCTTTCATGTTGCGTGTATGTCTAAGTGTGTAGCCTCAAAAGAGAAGGCACAGGACAGTTTTCTCTCGAAAGGATATGTAAGAATACCACTTCATAAGGAAATACAGTTTTGCAGAGTAAAGACATATACGTACGCATTGGAAACTCTTTACGAGAAGAAATAACGCATAGTACAAAATTAGCTTGTATCTCCAAAACTACACGTTGTATCTCGAAAAGAATTGTTGTGGCGTGTACGTCTTAACATGTAGCATCTAAAGAGAACCAAAAGGAGAATTTTCTTTCGTCAAAATTTTTCAGAAAATCACGTTTTAGGAAATCCCGCATCGTGCGAAATTATCTTGTTTTTCCTAAACAACACGTTGTAAGTCGAAAAGCTTTCATGTTGCGTGTATGTCTAAGTGTGTAGCCTCAAAAGAGAAGGCACAGGACAGTTTTCTCTCGAAAGGATATGTAAGAATACCACTTCATAAGGAAATACAGTTTTGCAGCGTAAAGACATATACGTACGCATTGGAAACTTTATGAGAAGAAATAACGCATAGTACAAAATTAGCTTGTATCTCCAAAACTACACGTTGTATCTCGAAAAGAATTGTTGTGGCGTGTACGTCTTAACATGTAGCATCTAAAGAGAACCAAAAGGAGAATTTTCTTTCGTCAAAATTTTTCAGAAAATCACGTTTTAAGGAAATCCCGCATCGTGCGAAATTATCTTGTTTTTCCTAAACAACACGTTGTAAGTCGAAAAGCTTTCATGTTGCGTGTATGTCTAAGTGTGTAGCCTCAAAAGAGAAGGCACAGGACAGTTTTCTCTCGAAAGGATATGTAAGAATACCCCTTCATAAGGAAATACAGTTTTGCAGCGTAAAGACATATACGTACGCATTGGAAACTCTTTACGAGAAGAAATAACGCATAGTACAAAATTAGCTTGTATCTCCAAAACTACACGTTGTATCTCGAAAAGAATTGTTGTGGCGTGTACGTCTTAACATGTAGCATCTAAAGAGAACCAAAAGGAGAATTTTCTTTCGTCAAAATTTTTCAGAAAATCACGTTTTAAGGATATCCCGCATCGTGCGAAATTATCTTGTTTTTCCTAAACAACACGTTGTAAGTCGAAAAGCTTTCATGTTGCGTGTATGTCTAAGTGTGTAGCCTCAAAAGAGAAGGCACAGGACAGTTTTCTCTCGAAAGGATATGTAAGAATACCACTTCATAAGGAAATACAGTTTTGCAGAGTAAAGACATATACGTACGCATTGGAATCTCTTTACGAGAAGAAATAACGCATAGTACAAAATTAGCTTGTATCTCCAAAACTACACGTTGTATCTCGAAAAGAATTGTTGTGGCGTGTACGTCTTAACATGTAGCATCTAAAGAGAACCAAAAGGAGAATTTTTTTTCGTCAAAATTTTTCAGAAAATCACGTTTTAAGGAAATCCCGCATCGTGCGAAATTATCTTGTTTTTCCTAAACAACACGTTGTAAGTCGAAAAGCTTTCATGTTGCGTGTATGTCTAAGTGTGTAGCCTCAAAAGAGAAGGCACAGGACAGTTTTCTCTCGAAAGGATATGTAAGAATACCACTTCATAAGGAAATACAGTTTTGCAGCGTAAAGACATATACGTACGCATTGGAAACTCTTTACGAGAAGAAATAACGCATAGTACAAAATTAGCTTGTATCTCCAAAACTACACGTTGTATCTCGAAAAGAATTGTTGTGGCGTGTACGTCTTAACATGTAGCATCTAAAGAGAACCAAAAGGAGAATTTTCTTTCGTCAAAATTTTCAGAAAATCACGTTTTAAGGATATCCCGCATCGTGCGAAATTATCTTGTTTTTCCTAAACAACACGTTGTAAGTCGAAAAGCTTTCATGTTGCGTGTATGTCTAAGTGTGTAGCCTCAAAAGAGAAGGCACAGGACAGTTTTCTCTCGAAAGGATATGTAAGAATACCACTTCATAAGGAAATACAGTTTTGCAGAATAAAGACATATACGTACGCATTGGAAACTCTTTACGAGAAGAAATAACGCATAGTACAAAATTAGCTTGTATCTCCAAAACTACACGTTGTATCTCAAAAAGAATTGTTGTGGCGTGTACGTCTTAACATGTAGCATCTAAAGAGAACCAAAAGGAGAATTTTCTTTCGTCAAAATTTTTCAGAAAATCACGTTTTAAGGAAATCCCGCATCGTGCGAAATTATCTTGTTTTTCCTAAACAACACGTTGTAAGTCGAAAAGCTTTCATGTTGCGTGTATGTCTAAGTGTGTAGCCTCAAAAGAGAAGGCACAGGACAGTTTTCTCTCGAAAGGATATGTAAGAATACCACTTCATAAGGAAATACAGTTTTGCAGCGTAAAGACATATACGTACGCATTGGAAACTCTTTACGAGAAGAAATAACGCATAGTACAAAATTAGCTTGTATCTCCAAAACTACACGTTGTATCTCGAAAAGAATTGTTGTGGCGTGTACGTCTTAACATGTAGCATCTAAAGAGAACCAAATGGAGAATTTTCTTTCCTCAAAATTTTTCAGAAAATCACGTTTTAAGGAAATCCCGCATCGTGCGAAATTATCTTGTTTTTCCTAAACAACACGTTGTAAGTCGAAAAGCTTTCATGTTGCGTGTATGTCTAAGTGTGTAGCCTCAAAAGAGAAGGCACAGGACAGTTTTCTCTCGAAAGGATATGTAAGAATACCACTTCATAAGGAAATACAGTTTTGCAGCGTAAAGACATATACGTACGCATTGGAAACTCTTTACGAGAAGAAATAACGCATAGTACAAAATTAGCTTGTATCTCCAAAACTACACGTTGTATCTCGAAAAGAATTGTTGTGGCGTGTACGTCTTAACATGTAGCATCTAAAGAGAACCAAAAGGAGAATTTTCTTTCGTCAAAATTTTTCAGAAAATCACGTTTTAAGGAAATCCCGCATCGTGCGAAATTATCTTGTTTTTCCTAAACAACACGTTGTAAGTCGAAAAGCTTTCATGTTGCGTGTATGTCTAAGTGTGTAGCCTCAAAAGAGAAGGCACAGGACAGTTTTCTCTCGAAAGGATATGTAAGAATACCACTTCATAAGGAAATACAGTTTTGCAGAGTAAAGTCATATACGTACGCATTGGAAACTCTTTACGAGAAGAAATAACGCATAGTACAAAATTAGCTTGTATCTCCAAAACTACACGTTGTATCTCGAAAAGAATTGTTGTGGCGTGTACGTCTTAACATGTAGCATCTAAAGAGAACCAAAAGGAGAATTTTCTTTCGTCAAAATTTTTCAGAAAATCACGTTTTAAGGAAATCCCGCATCGTGCGAAATTATCTTGTTTTTCCTAAACAACACGTTGTAAGTCGAAAAGCTTTCATGTTGCGTGTATGTCTAAGTGTGTAGCCTCAAAAGAGAAGGCACAGGACAGTTTTCTCTCGAAAGGATATGTAAGAATACCACTTCATAAGGAAATACAGTTTTGCAGAGTAAAGACATATACGTACGCATTGGAAACTCTTTACGAGAAGAAATAACGCATAGTACAAAATTAGCTTGTATCTCCAAAACTACACGTTGTATCTCGAAAAGAATTGTTGTGGCGTGTACGTCTTAACATGTAGCATCTAAAGAGAACCAAAAGGAGAATTTTCTTTCGTCAAAATTTTTCAGAAAATCACGTTTTAAGGAAATCCCGCATCGTGCGAAATTATCTTGTTTTTCCTAAACAACACGTTGTAAGTCGAAAAGCTTTCATGTTGCGTGTATGTCTAAGTGTGTAGCCTCAAAAGAGAAGGCACAGGACAGTTTTCTCTCGAAAGGATATGTAAGAATACCACTTCATAAGGAAATACAGTTTAGCAGAGTAAAGACATATACGTACGCATTGGAAACTCTTTACGAGAAGAAATAACGCATAGTACAAAATTAGCTTGTATCTCCAAAACTACACGTTGTATCTCGAAAAGAATTGTTGTGGCGTGTACGTCTTAACATGTAGCATCTAAAGAGAACCAAAAGGAGAATTTTCTTTCGTCAAAATTTTTCAGAAAATCACGTTTTAAGGAAATCCCGCATCGTGCGAAATTATCTTGTTTTTCCTAAACAACACGTTGTAAGTCGAAAAGCTTTCATGTTGCGTGTATGTCTAAGTGTGTAGCCTCAAAAGAGAAGGCACAGGACAGTTTTCTCTCGAAAGGATATGTAAGAATACCACTTCATAAGGAAATACAGTTTTGCAGCGTAAAGACATATACGTACGCATTGGAAACTCTTTACGAGAAGAAATAACGCATAGTACAAAATTAGCTTGTATCTCCAAAACTACACGTTGTATCTCGAAAAGAATTGTTGTGGCGTGTACGTCTTAACATGTAGCATCTAAAGAGAACCAAAAGGAGAATTTTCTTTCGTCAAAATTTTTCAGAAAATCACGTTTTAAGGAAATCCCGCATCGTGCGAAATTATCTTGTTTTTCCTAAACAACACGTTGTAAGTCGAAAAGCTTTCATGTTGCGTGTATGTCTAAGTGTGTAGCCTCAAAAGAGAAGGCACAGGACAGTTTCTCTCGAAAGGATATGTAAGAATAACACTTCATAAGGAAATACAGTTTTGCAGAGTAAAGACATATACGTACGCATTGGAAACCCTTACGAGAAGAAATAACGCATAGTACAAAATTAGCTTGTATCTCCAAAACTACACGTTGTATCTCGAAAAGAATTGTTGTGGCGTGTACGTCTTAACATGTAGCATCTAAAGAGAACCAAAAGGAGAATTTTCTTTCGTCAAAATTTTTCAGAAAATCACGTTTTAAGGAAATCCCGCATCGTGCGAAATTATCTTGTTTTTCCTAAACAACACGTTGTAAGTCGAAAAGCTTTCATGTTGCGTGTATGTCTAAGTGTGTAGCCTCAAAAGAGAAGGCACAGGACAGTTTTCTCTCGAAAGGATATGTAAGAATACCACTTCATAAGGAAATACAGTTTTGCAGAGTAAAGACATATACGTACGCATTGGAAACTCTTTACGAGAAGAAATAACGCATAGTACAAAATTAGCTTGTATCTCCAAAACTACACGTTGTATCTCGAAAAGAATTGTTGTGGCGTGTACGTCTTAACATGTAGCATCTAAAGAGAACCAAAAGGAGAATTTTCTTTCGTCAAAATTTTTCAGAAAATCACGTTTTAAGGAAATCCCGCATCGTGCGAAATTATCATGTTTTTCCTAAACAACACGTTGTAAGTCGAAAAGCTTTCATGTTGCGTGTATGTCTAAGTGTGTAGCCTCAAAAGAGAAGGCACAGGACAGTTTTCTCTCGAGAGGATATGTAAGAATACCACTTCATAAGGAAATACAGTTTTGCAGAGTAAAGACATGTACGTACGCATTGGAAACTCTTTACGAGAAGAAATAACGCATAGTACAAAATTAGCTTGTATCTCCAAAACTACACGTTGTGTCTCGAAAAGAATTGTTGTGGCGTGTACGTCTTAACATGTAGCATCTAAAGAGAACCAAAAGGAGAATTTTCTTTCGTCAAAATTTTCCGAAAATCACGTTTTAAGGAAATCCCGCATCGTGCGAAATTATCTTGTTTTTCCTAAACAACACGTTGTAAGTCGAAAAGCTTTCATGTTGCGTGTATGTCTAAGTGTGTAGCCTCAAAAGAGAAGGCACAGGACAGTTTTCTCTCGAAAGGATATGTAAGAATACCACTTCATAAGGAAATACAGTTTTGCAGAGTAAAGTCATATACGTACGCATTGGAAACTCTTTACGAGAAGAAATAACGCATAGTACAAAATTAGCTTGTATCTCCAAAACTACACGTTGTATCTCGAAAAGAATTGTTGTGGCGTGTACGTCTTAACATGTAGCATCTAAAGAGAACCAAAAGGAGAATTTTCTTTCGTCAAAATTTTTCAGAAAATCACGTTTTAAGGAAATCCCGCATCGTGCGAAATTATCTTGTTTTTCCTAAACAACACGTTGTAAGTCGAAAAGCTTTCATGTTGCGTGTATGTCTAAGTGTGTAGCCTCAAAAGAGAAGGCACAGGACAGTTTTCTCTCGAAAGGATATGTAAGAATACCACTTCATAAGGAAATACAGTTTTGCAGAGTAAAGACATATACGTACGCATTGGAAACTCTTTACGAGAAGAAATAACGCATAGTACAAAATTAGCTTGTATCTCCAAAACTACACGTTGTATCTCGAAAAGAATTGTTGTGGCGTGTACGTCTTAACATGTAGCATCTAAAGAGAACCAAAAGGAGAATTTTCTTTCGTCAAAATTTTTCAGAAAATCACGTTTTAAGGAAATCCCGCATCGTGCGAAATTATCTTGTTTTTCCTAAACAA
The DNA here is from genome assembly GCF_947179515.1 of Apodemus sylvaticus. Lineage (NCBI taxonomy): Eukaryota > Metazoa > Chordata > Mammalia > Rodentia > Muridae > Apodemus > Apodemus sylvaticus. The sequence goes on from NW_026263311.1 coordinate 171,310, forward strand.
CACGTTGTAAGTCGAAAAGCTTTCATGTTGCGTGTATGTCTAAGTGTGTAGCCTCAAAAGAGAAGGCACAGGACAGTTTTCTCTCGAAAGGATATGTAAGAATACCACTTCATAAGGAAATACAGTTTTGCAGAGTAAAGACATATACGTACGCATTGGAAACTCTTTACGAGAAGAAATAACGCATAGTACAAAATTAGCTTGTATCTCCAAAACTACACGTTGTATCTCGAAAAGAATTGTTGTGGCGTGTACGTCTTAACATGTAGCATCTAAAGAGAACCAAAAGGAGAATTTTCTTTCGTCAAAATTTTTCAGAAAATCACGTTTTAGGAAATCCCGCATCGTGCGAAATTATCTTGTTTTTCCTAAACAACACGTTGTAAGTCGAAAAGCTTTCATGTTGCGTGTATGTCTAAGTGTGTAGCCTCAAAAGAGAAGGCACAGGACAGTTTTCTCTCGAAAGGATATGTAAGAATACCACTTCATAAGGAAATACAGTTTTGCAGCGTAAAGACATATACGTACGCATTGGAAACTTTATGAGAAGAAATAACGCATAGTACAAAATTAGCTTGTATCTCCAAAACTACACGTTGTATCTCGAAAAGAATTGTTGTGGCGTGTACGTCTTAACATGTAGCATCTAAAGAGAACCAAAAGGAGAATTTTCTTTCGTCAAAATTTTTCAGAAAATCACGTTTTAAGGAAATCCCGCATCGTGCGAAATTATCTTGTTTTTCCTAAACAACACGTTGTAAGTCGAAAAGCTTTCATGTTGCGTGTATGTCTAAGTGTGTAGCCTCAAAAGAGAAGGCACAGGACAGTTTTCTCTCGAAAGGATATGTAAGAATACCCCTTCATAAGGAAATACAGTTTTGCAGCGTAAAGACATATACGTACGCATTGGAAACTCTTTACGAGAAGAAATAACGCATAGTACAAAATTAGCTTGTATCTCCAAAACTACACGTTGTATCTCGAAAAGAATTGTTGTGGCGTGTACGTCTTAACATGTAGCATCTAAAGAGAACCAAAAGGAGAATTTTCTTTCGTCAAAATTTTTCAGAAAATCACGTTTTAAGGATATCCCGCATCGTGCGAAATTATCTTGTTTTTCCTAAACAACACGTTGTAAGTCGAAAAGCTTTCATGTTGCGTGTATGTCTAAGTGTGTAGCCTCAAAAGAGAAGGCACAGGACAGTTTTCTCTCGAAAGGATATGTAAGAATACCACTTCATAAGGAAATACAGTTTTGCAGAGTAAAGACATATACGTACGCATTGGAATCTCTTTACGAGAAGAAATAACGCATAGTACAAAATTAGCTTGTATCTCCAAAACTACACGTTGTATCTCGAAAAGAATTGTTGTGGCGTGTACGTCTTAACATGTAGCATCTAAAGAGAACCAAAAGGAGAATTTTTTTTCGTCAAAATTTTTCAGAAAATCACGTTTTAAGGAAATCCCGCATCGTGCGAAATTATCTTGTTTTTCCTAAACAACACGTTGTAAGTCGAAAAGCTTTCATGTTGCGTGTATGTCTAAGTGTGTAGCCTCAAAAGAGAAGGCACAGGACAGTTTTCTCTCGAAAGGATATGTAAGAATACCACTTCATAAGGAAATACAGTTTTGCAGCGTAAAGACATATACGTACGCATTGGAAACTCTTTACGAGAAGAAATAACGCATAGTACAAAATTAGCTTGTATCTCCAAAACTACACGTTGTATCTCGAAAAGAATTGTTGTGGCGTGTACGTCTTAACATGTAGCATCTAAAGAGAACCAAAAGGAGAATTTTCTTTCGTCAAAATTTTCAGAAAATCACGTTTTAAGGATATCCCGCATCGTGCGAAATTATCTTGTTTTTCCTAAACAACACGTTGTAAGTCGAAAAGCTTTCATGTTGCGTGTATGTCTAAGTGTGTAGCCTCAAAAGAGAAGGCACAGGACAGTTTTCTCTCGAAAGGATATGTAAGAATACCACTTCATAAGGAAATACAGTTTTGCAGAATAAAGACATATACGTACGCATTGGAAACTCTTTACGAGAAGAAATAACGCATAGTACAAAATTAGCTTGTATCTCCAAAACTACACGTTGTATCTCAAAAAGAATTGTTGTGGCGTGTACGTCTTAACATGTAGCATCTAAAGAGAACCAAAAGGAGAATTTTCTTTCGTCAAAATTTTTCAGAAAATCACGTTTTAAGGAAATCCCGCATCGTGCGAAATTATCTTGTTTTTCCTAAACAACACGTTGTAAGTCGAAAAGCTTTCATGTTGCGTGTATGTCTAAGTGTGTAGCCTCAAAAGAGAAGGCACAGGACAGTTTTCTCTCGAAAGGATATGTAAGAATACCACTTCATAAGGAAATACAGTTTTGCAGCGTAAAGACATATACGTACGCATTGGAAACTCTTTACGAGAAGAAATAACGCATAGTACAAAATTAGCTTGTATCTCCAAAACTACACGTTGTATCTCGAAAAGAATTGTTGTGGCGTGTACGTCTTAACATGTAGCATCTAAAGAGAACCAAATGGAGAATTTTCTTTCCTCAAAATTTTTCAGAAAATCACGTTTTAAGGAAATCCCGCATCGTGCGAAATTATCTTGTTTTTCCTAAACAACACGTTGTAAGTCGAAAAGCTTTCATGTTGCGTGTATGTCTAAGTGTGTAGCCTCAAAAGAGAAGGCACAGGACAGTTTTCTCTCGAAAGGATATGTAAGAATACCACTTCATAAGGAAATACAGTTTTGCAGCGTAAAGACATATACGTACGCATTGGAAACTCTTTACGAGAAGAAATAACGCATAGTACAAAATTAGCTTGTATCTCCAAAACTACACGTTGTATCTCGAAAAGAATTGTTGTGGCGTGTACGTCTTAACATGTAGCATCTAAAGAGAACCAAAAGGAGAATTTTCTTTCGTCAAAATTTTTCAGAAAATCACGTTTTAAGGAAATCCCGCATCGTGCGAAATTATCTTGTTTTTCCTAAACAACACGTTGTAAGTCGAAAAGCTTTCATGTTGCGTGTATGTCTAAGTGTGTAGCCTCAAAAGAGAAGGCACAGGACAGTTTTCTCTCGAAAGGATATGTAAGAATACCACTTCATAAGGAAATACAGTTTTGCAGAGTAAAGACATATACGTACGCATTGGAAACTTTACGAGAAGAAATAACGCATAGTACAAAATTAGCTTGTATCTCCAAAATTACACGTTGTATCTCGAAAAGAATTGTTGTGGCGTGTACGTCTTAACATGTAGCATCTAAAGAGAACCAAAAGGAGAATTTTCTTTCGTCACAATTTTCCGAAAATCACGTTTTAAGGAAATCCCGCATCGTGCGAAATTATCTTGTTTTTCCTAAACAACACGTTGTAAGTCGAAAAGCTTTCATGTTGCGTGTATGTCTAAGTGTATAGCCTCAAAAGAGAAGGCACAGGACAGTTTTCTCTCGAAAGGATATGTAAGAATACCACTTCATAAGGAAATACAGTTTTGCAGAGTAAAGACATATACGTACGCATTGGAAACTCTTTACGAGAAGAAATAACGCATAGTACAAAATTAGCTTGTATCTCCAAAACTACACGTTGTATCTCGAAAAGAATTGTTGTGGCGTGTACGTCTTAACATGTAGCATCTAAAGAGAACCAAAAGGAGAATTTTCTTTCGTCAAAATTTTTCAGAAAATCACGTTTTAAGGAAATCCCGCATCGTGCGAAATTATCTTGTTTTTCCTAAACAACACGTTGTAAGTCGAAAAGCTTTCATGTTGCGTGTATGTCTAAGTGTGTAGCCTCAAAAGAGAAGGCACAGGACAGTTTTCTCTCGAAAGGATATGTAAGAATACCACTTCATAAGGAAATACAGTTTTGCAGAGTAAAGACATATACGTACGCATTGGAAACTCTTTACGAGAAGAAATAACGCATAGTACAAAATTAGCTTGTATCTCCAAAACTACACGTTGTATCTCGAAAAGAATTGTTGTGGCGTGTACGTCTTAACATGTAGCATCTAAAGAGAACCAAAAGGAGAATTTTCTTTCGTCAAAATTTTTCAGAAAATCACGTTTTAAGGAAATCCCGCATCGTGCGAAATTATCTTGTTTTTCCTAAACAACACGTTGTAAGTCGAAAAGCTTTCATGTTGCGTGTATGTCTAAGTGTGTAGCCTCAAAAGAGAAGGCACAGGACAGTTTTCTCTCGAAATGATATGTAAGAATAACACTTCATAAGGAAATACAGTTTTGCAGAGTAAAGACATATACGTACGCATTGGAAACTCTTTACGAGAAGAAATAACGCATAGTACAAAATTAGCTTGTATCTCCAAAACTACACGTTGTATCTCGAAAAGAATTGTTGTGGCGTGTACGTCTTAACATGTAGCATCTAAAGAGAACCAAAAGGAGAATTTTCTTTCGTCAAAATTTTCCGAAAATCACGTTTTAAGGAAATCCCGCATCGTGCGAAATTATCTTGTTTTTCCTAAACAACACGTTGTAAGTCGAAAAGCTTTCATGTTGCGAGTATGTCTAAGTGTGTAGCCTCAAAAGAGAAGGCACAGGACAGTTTTCTCTCGAAAGGATATGTAAGAATACCACTTCAAAAGGAAATACAGTTTTGCAGAGTAAAGTCATATACGTACGCATTGGAAACTCTTTACGAGAAGAAATAACGCATAGTACAAAATTAGCTTGTATCTCCAAAACTACACGTTGTATCTCGAAAAGAATTGTTGTGGCGTGTACGTCTTAACATGTAGCATCTAAAGAGAACCAAAAGGAGAATTTTCTTTCGTCAAAATTTTTCAGAAAATCACGTTTTAAGGAAATCCCGCATCGTGCGAAATTATCTTGTTTTTCCTAAACAACACGTTGTAAGTCGAAAAGCTTTCATGTTGCGTATGTCTAAGTGTGTAGCCTCAAAAGAGAAGGCACAGGACAGTTTTCTCTCGAAAGGATATGTAAGAATACCACTTCATAAGGAAATACAGTTTTGCAGAGTAAAGACATATACGTACGCATTGGAAACTCTTTACGAGAAGAAATAACGCATAGTACAAAATTAGCTTGTATCTCCAAAACTACACGTTGTATCTCGAAAAGAATTGTTGTGGCGTGTACGTCTTAACATGTAGCATCTAAAGAGAACCAAAAGGAGAATTTTCTTTCGTCAAAATTTTTCAGAAAATCACGTTTTAAGGAAATCCCGCATCGTGCGAAATTATCTTGTTTTTTACTAAACAACACGTTGTAAGTCGAAAAGCTTTCATGTTGCGTGTATGTCTAAGTGTGTAGCCTCAAAAGAGAAGGCACAGGACAGTTTTCTCTCGAAAGGATATGTAAGAATACCACTTCATAAGGAAATACAGTTTTGCAGAGTAAAGACATATACGTACGCATTGGAAACTCTTTACGAGAAGAAATAACGCATAGTACAAAATTAGCTTGTATCTCCAAAACTACACGTTGTATCTCGAAAAGAATTGTTGTGGCGTGTACGTCTTAACATGTAGCATCTAAAGAGAACCAAAAGGAGAATTTTCTTTCGTCAAAATTTTTCAGAAAATCACGTTTTAAGGAAATCCCGCATCGTGCGAAATTATCTTGTTTTTCCTAAACAACACGTTGTAAGTCGAAAAGCTTTCATGTTGCGTGTATGTCTAAGTGTGTAGCCTCAAAAGAGAAGGCACAGGACAGTTTTCTCTCGAAAGGATATGTAAGAATACCACTTCATAAGGAAATACAGTTTTGCAGAGTAAAGACATATACGTACGCATTGGAAACTCTTTACGAGAAGAAATAACGCATAGTACAAAATTAGCTTGTATCTCCAAAACTACACGTTGTATCTCGAAAAGAATTGTTGTGGCGTGTACGTCTTAACATGTAGCATCTAAAGAGAACCAAAAGGAGAATTTTCTTTCGTCAAAATTTTTCAGAAAATCACGTTTTAAGGAAATCCCGCATCGTGCGAAATTATCTTGTTTTTCCTAAACAACACGTTGTAAGTCGAAAAGCTTTCATGTTGCGTGTATGTCTAAGTGTGTAGCCTCAAAAGAGAAGGCACAGGACAGTTTTCTCTCGAAAGGATATGTAAGAATACCACTTCATAAGGAAATACAGTTTTGCAGAGTAAAGACATATACGTACGCATTGGAAACTCTTTACGAGAAGAAATAACGCATAGTACAAAATTAGCTTGTATCTCCAAAACTACACGTTGTATCTCGAAAAGAATTGTTGTGGCGTGTACGTCTTAACATGTAGCATCTAAAGAGAACCAAAAGGAGAATTTTCTTTCGTCAAAATTTTTCAGAAAATCACGTTTTAAGGAAATCCCGCATCGTGCGAAATTATCTTGTTTTTCCTAAACAACACGTTGTAAGTCGAAAAGCTTTCATGTTGCGTGTATGTCTAAGTGTGTAGCCTCAAAAGAGAAGGCACAGGACAGTTTTCTCTCGAAAGGATATGTAAGAATACCACTTCATAAGGAAATAAAGTTTTGCAGAGTAAAGACATATACGTACGCATTGGAAACTTTACGAGAAGAAATAACGCATTGTACAAAATTAGCTTGTATCTCCAAAATTACACGTTGTATCTCGAAAAGAATTGTTGTGGCGTGTACGTCTTAACATGTAGCATCTAAAGAGAACCAAAAGGAGAATTTTCTTTCGTCACAATTTTCCGAAAATCACGTTTTAAGGAAATCCCGCATCGTGCGAAATTATCTTGTTTTTCCTAAACAACACGTTGTAAGTCGAAAAGCTTTCATGTTGCGTGTATGTCTAAGTGTATAGCCTCAAAAGAGAAGGCACAGGACAGTTTTCTCTCGAAAGGATATGTAAGAATACCACTTCATAAGGAAATACAGTTTTGCAGAGTAAAGACATATACGTACGCATTGGAAACTCTTTACGAGAAGAAATAACGCATAGTACAAAATTAGCTTGTATCTCCAAAACTACACGTTGTATCTCGAAAAGAATTGTTGTGGCGTGTACGTCTTAACATGTAGCATCTAAAGAGAACCAAAAGGAGAATTTTCTTTCGTCAAAATTTTTCAGAAAATCACGTTTTAAGGAAATCCCGCATCGTGCGAAATTATCTTGTTTTTCCTAAACAACACGTTGTAAGTCGAAAAGCTTTCATGTTGCGTGTATGTCTAAGTGTGTAGCCTCAAAAGAGAAGGCACAGGACAGTTTTCTCTCGAAAGGATATGTAAGAATACCACTTCATAAGGAAATACAGTTTTGCAGAGTAAAGACATATACGTACGCATTGGAAACTCTTTACGAGAAGAAATAACGCATAGTACAAAATTAGCTTGTATCTCCAAAACTACACGTTGTATCTCGAAAAGAATTGTTGTGGCGTGTACGTCTTAACATGTAGCATCTAAAGAGAACCAAAAGGAGAATTTTCTTTCGTCAAAATTTTTCAGAAAATCACGTTTTAAGGAAATCCCGCATCGTGCGAAATTATCTTGTTTTTCCTAAACAACACGTTGTAAGTCGAAAAGCTTTCATGTTGCGTGTATGTCTAAGTGTGTAGCCTCAAAAGAGAAGGCACAGGACAGTTTTCTCTCGAAAGGATATGTAAGAATAACACTTCATAAGGAAATACAGTTTTGCAGAGTAAAGACATATACGTACGCATTGGAAACTCTTTATGAGAAGAAATAACGCATAGTACAAAATTAGCTTGTATCTCCAAAACTACACGTTGTATCTCGAAAAGAATTGTTGTGGCGTGTACGTCTTAACATGTAGCATCTAAAGAGAACCAAAAGGAGAATTTTCTTTCGTCAAAATTTTTCAGAAAATCACGTTTTAAGGAAATCCCGCATCGTGCGAAATTATCTTGTTTTTCCTAAACAACACGTTGTAAGTCGAAAAGCTTTCATGTTGCGTGTATGTCTAAGTGTGTAGCCTCAAAAGAGAAGGCACAGGACAGTTTTCTCTCGAAAGGATATGTAAGAATACCACTTCATAAGGAAATACAGTTTTGCAGAGTAAAGACATATACGTACGCATTGGAAACTCTTTACGAGAAGAAATAACGCATAGTACAAAATTAGCTTGTATCTCCAAAACTACACGTTGTATCTCGAAAAGAATTGTTGTGGCGTGTACGTCTTAACATGTAGCATCTAAAGAGAACCAAAAGGAGAATTTTCTTTCGTCAAAATTTTTCAGAAAATCACGTTTTAAGGAAATCCCGCATCGTGCGAAATTATCTTGTTTTTCCTAAACAACACGTTGTAAGTCGAAAAGCTTTCATGTTGCGTGTATGTCTAAGTGTGTAGCCTCAAAAGAGAAGGCACAGGACAGTTTTCTCTCGAAAGGATATGTAAGAATACCACTTCATAAGGAAATACAGTTTTGCAGAGTAAAGTCATATACGTACTCATTGGAAACTCTTTACGAGAAGAAATAACGCATAGTACAAAATTAGCTTGTATCTCCAAAACTACACGTTGTATCTCGAAAAGAATTGTTGTGGCGTGTACGTCTTAACATGTAGCATCTAAAGAGAACCAAAAGGAGAATTTTCTTTCGTCAAAATTTTTCAGAAAATCACGTTTTAAGGAAATCCCGCATCGTGCGAAATTACCTTGTTTTTCCTAAACAACACGTTGTAAGTCGAAAAGCTTTCATGTTGCGTGTATGTCTAAGTGTGTAGCCTCAAAAGAGAAGGCACAGGACAGTTTTCTCTCGAAAGGATATGTAAGAATACCACTTCATAAGGAAATACAGTTTTGCAGCGTAAAGACATATACGTACGCATTGGAAACTCTTTACGAGAAGAAATAACGCATAGTACAAAATTAGCTTGTATCTCCAAAACTACACGTTGTATCTCGAAAAGAATTGTTGTGGCGTGTACGTCTTAACATGTAGCATCTAAAGAGAACCAAAAGGAGAATTTTCTTTCGTCAAAATTTTTCAGAAAATCACGTTTTAAGGAAATCCCGCATCGTGCGAAATTATCTTGTTTTTCCTAAACAACACGTTGTAAGTCGAAAAGCTTTCATGTTGCGTGTATGTCTAAGTGTGTAGCCTCAAAAGAGAAGGCACAGGACAGTTTTCTCTCGAAAGGATATGTAAGAATACCACTTCATAAGGAAATACAGTTTTGCAGAGTAAAGACATATACGTACGCATTGGAAACTTTACGAGAAGAAATAACGCATAGTACAAAATTAGCTTGTATCTCCAAAATTACACGTTGTATCTCGAAAAGAATTGTTGTGGCGTGTACGTCTTAACATGTAGCATCTAAAGAGAACCAAAAGGAGAATTTTCTTTCGTCACAATTTTCCGAAAATCACGTTTTAAGGAAATCCCGCATCGTGCGAAATTATCTTGTTTTTCCTAAACAACACGTTGTAAGTCGAAAAGCTTTCATGTTGCGTGTATGTCTAAGTGTATAGCCTCAAAAGAGAAGGCACAGGACAGTTTTCTCTCGAAAGGATATGTAAGAATACCACTTCATAAGGAAATACAGTTTTGCAGAGTAAAGACATATACGTACGCATTGGAAACTCTTTACGAGAAGAAATAACGCATAGTACAAAATTAGCTTGTATCTCTAAAACTACACGTTGTATCTCGAAAAGAATTGTTGTGGCGTGTACGTCTTAACATGTAGCATCTAAAGAGAACCAAAAGGAGAATTTTCTTTCGTCAAAATTTTTCAGAAAATCACGTTTTAAGGAAATCCCGCATCGTGCGAAATTATCTTGTTTTTCCTAAACAACACGTTGTAAGTCGAAAAGCTTTCATGTTGCGTGTATGTCTAAGTGTGTAGCCTCAAAAGAGAAGGCACAGGACAGTTTTCTCTCGAAAGGATATGTAAGAATACCACTTCATAAGGAAATACAGTTTTGCAGAGTAAAGACATATACGTACGCATTGGAAACTCTTTACGAGAAGAAATAACGCATAGTACAAAATTAGCTTGTATCTCCAAAACTACACGTTGTATCTCGAAAAGAATTGTTGTGGCGTGTACGTCTTAACATGTAGCATCTAAAGAGAACCAAAAGGAGAATTTTCTTTCGTCAAAATTTTTCAGAAAATCACGTTTTAAGGAAATCCCGCATCGTGCGAAATTATCTTGTTTTTCCTAAACAACACGTTGTAAGTCGAAAAGCTTTCATGTTGCGTGTATGTCTAAGTGTGTAGCCTCAAAAGAGAAGGCACAGGACAGTTTTCTCTCGAAATGATATGTAAGAATAACACTTCATAAGGAAATACAGTTTTGCAGAGTAAAGACATACGTACGCATTGGAAACTCTTTACGAGAAGAAATAACGCATAGTACAAAATTAGCTTGTATCTCCAAAACTACACGTTGTATCTCGAAAAGAATTGTTGTGGCGTGTACGTCTTAACATGTAGCATCTAAAGAGAACCAAAAGGAGAATTTTCTTTCGTCAAAATTTTCCGAAAATCACGTTTTAAGGAAATCCCGCATCGTGCGAAATTATCTTGTTTTTCCTAAACAACACGTTGTAAGTCGAAAAGCTTTCATGTTGCGAGTATGTCTAAGTGTGTAGCCTCAAAAGAGAAGGCACAGGACAGTTTTCTCTCGAAAGGATATGTAAGAATACCACTTCAAAAGGAAATACAGTTTTGCAGAGTAAAGTCATATACGTACGCATTGGAAACTCTTTACGAGAAGAAATAACGCATAGTACAAAATTAGCTTGTATCTCCAAAACTACACGTTGTATCTCGAAAAGAATTGTTGTGGCGTGTACGTCTTAACATGTAGCATCTAAAGAGAACCAAAAGGAGAATTTTCTTTCGTCAAAATTTTTCAGAAAATCACGTTTTAAGGAAATCCCGCATCGTGCGAAATTATCTTGTTTTTCCTCAACAACACGTTGTAAGTCGAAAAGCTTTCATGTTGCGTGTATGTCTAAGTGTGTAGCCTCAAAAGAGAAGGCACAGGACAGTTTTCTCTCGAAAGGATATGTAAGAATACCACTTCATAAGGAAATACAGTTTTGCAGAGTAAAGACATATACGTACGCATTGGAAACTCTTTACGGGAAGAAATAACGCATAGTACAAAATTAGCTTGTATCTCCAAAACTACACGTTGTATCTCGAAAAGAATTGTTGTGGCGTGTACGTCTTAACATGTAGCATCTAAAGAGAACCAAAAGGAGAATTTTCTTTCGTCAAAATTTTTCAGAAAATCACGTTTTAAGGAAATCCCGCATCGTGCGAAATTATCTTGTTTTTCCTAAACAACACGTTGTAAGTCGAAAAGCTTTCATGTTGCGTGTATGTCTAAGTGTGTAGCCTCAAAAGAGAAGGCACAGGACAGTTTTCTCTCGAAAGGATATGTAAGAATACCACTTCATAAGGAAATACAGTTTTGCAGAGTAAAGACATATACGTACGCATTGGAAACTTTACGAGAAGAAATAACGCATAGTACAAAATTAGCTTGTATCTCCAAAACTACACGTTGTATCTCGAAAAGAATTGTTGTGGCGTGTACGTCTTAACATGTAGCATCTAAAGAGAACCAAAAGGAGAATTTTCTTTCGTCAAAATTTTTCAGAAAATCACGTTTTAAGGAAATCCCGCATCGTGCGAAATTATCTTGTTTTTCCTAAACAACACGTTGTAAGTCGAAAAGCTTTCATGTTGCGTGTATGTCTAAGTGTGTAGCCTCAAAAGAGAAGGCACAGGACAGTTTTCTCTCGAAAGGATATGTAAGAATACCACTTCATAAGGAAATACAGTTTTGCAGCGTAAAGACATATACGTACGCATTGGAAACTCTTTACGAGAAGAAATAACGCATAGTACAAAATTAGCTTGTATCTCCAAAACTACACGTTGTATCTCGAAAAGAATTGTTGTGGCGTGTACGTCTTAACATGTAGCATCTAAAGAGAACCAAAAGGAGAATTTTCTTTCGTCAAAATTTTTCAGAAAATCACGTTTTAAGGATATCCCGCATCGTGCGAAATTATCTTGTTTTTCCTAAACAATACGTTGTAAGTCGAAAAGCTTTCATGTTGCGTGTATGTCTAAGTGTGTAGCCTCAAAAGAGAAGGCACAGGACAGTTTTCTCTCGAAAGGATATGTAAGAATACCACTTCATAAGGAAATACAGTTTTGCAGAGTAAAGACATATACGTACGCATTGGAAACTCTTTACGAGAAGAAATAACGCATCGTACAAAATTAGCTTGTATCTCCAAAACTACACGTTGTATCTCGAAAAGAATTGTTGTGGCGTGTACGTCTTAACATGTAGCATCTAAAGAGAACCAAAAGGAGAATTTTCTTTCGTCAAAATTTTTCAGAAAATCACGTTTTAAGGAAATCCCGCATCGTGCGAAATTATCTTGTTTTTCCTAAACAACACGTTGTAAGTCGAAAAGCTTTCATGTTGCGTGTATGTCTAAGTGTGTAGCCTCAAAAGAGAAGGCACAGGACAGTTTTCTCTCGAAAGGATATGTAAGAATACCACTTCATAAGGAAATACAGTTTTGCAGCGTAAAGACATATACGTACGCATTGGAAACTCTTTACGAGAAGAAATAACGCATAGTACAAAATTAGCTTGTATCTCCAAAACTACACGTTGTATCTCGAAAAGAATTGTTGTGGCGTGTACGTCTTAACATGTAGCATCTAAAGAGAACCAAAAGGAGAATTTTCTTTCGTCAAAATTTTTCAGAAAATCACGTTTTAAGGATATCCCGCATCGTGCGAAATTATCTTGTTTTTCCTAAACAACACGTTGTAAGTCGAAAAGCTTTCATGTTGCGTGTATGTCTAAGTGTGTAGCCTCAAAAGAGAAGGCACAGGACAGTTTTCTCTCGAAAGGATATGTAAGAATACCACTTCATAAGGAAATACAGTTTTGCAGCGTAAAGACATATACGTACGCATTGGAAACTCTTTACGAGAAGAAATAACGCATAGTACAAAATTAGCTTGTATCTCCAAAACTACACGTTGTATCTCGAAAAGAATTGTTGTGGCGTGTACGTCTTAACATGTAGCATCTAAAGAGAACCAAAAGGAGAATTTTCTTTCGTCAAAATTTTTCAGAAAATCACGTTTTAAGGAAATCCCGCATCGTGCGAAATTATCTTGTTTTTCCTAAACAACACGTTGTAAGTCGAAAAGCTTTCATGTTGCGTATGTCTAAGTGTGTAGCCTCAAAAGAGAAGGCACAGGACAGTTTTCTCTCGAAAGGATATGTAAGAATACCACTTCATAAGGAAATACAGTTTTGCAGAGTAAAGACATATACGTACGCATTGGAAACTCTTTACGAGAAGAAATAACGCATAGTACAAAATTAGCTTGTATCTCCAAAACTACACGTTGTATCTCGAAAAGAATTGTTGTGGCGTGTACGTCTTAACATGTAGCATCTAAAGAGAACCAAAAGGAGAATTTTCTTTCGTCAAAATTTTTCAGAAAATCACGTTTTAAGGAAATCCCGCATCGTGCGAAATTATCTTGTTTTTTACTAAACAACACGTTGTAAGTCGAAAAGCTTTCATGTTGCGTGTATGTCTAAGTGTGTAGCCTCAAAAGAGAAGGCACAGGACAGTTTTCTCTCGAAAGGATATGTAAGAATACCACTTCATAAGGAAATACAGTTTTGCAGAGTAAAGACATATACGTACGCATTGGAAACTCTTTACGAGAAGAAATAACGCATAGTACAAAATTAGCTTGTATCTCCAAAACTACACGTTGTATCTCGAAAAGAATTGTTGTGGCGTGTACGTCTTAACATGTAGCATCTAAAGAGAACCAAAAGGAGAATTTTCTTTCGTCAAAATTTTTCAGAAAATCACGTTTTAAGGAAATCCCGCATCGTGCGAAATTATCTTGTTTTTCCTAAACAACACGTTGTAAGTCGAAAAGCTTTCATGTTGCGTGTATGTCTAAGTGTGTAGCCTCAAAAGAGAAGGCACAGGACAGTTTTCTCTCGAAAGGATATGTAAGAATACCACTTCATAAGGAAATACAGTTTTGCAGAGTAAAGACATATACGTACGCATTGGAAACTCTTTACGAGAAGAAATAACGCATAGTACAAAATTAGCTTGTATCTCCAAAACTACACGTTGTATCTCGAAAAGAATTGTTGTGGCGTGTACGTCTTAACATGTAGCATCTAAAGAGAACCAAAAGGAGAATTTTCTTTCGTCAAAATTTTTCAGAAAATCACGTTTTAAGGAAATCCCGCATCGTGCGAAATTATCTTGTTTTTCCTAAACAACACGTTGTAAGTCGAAAAGCTTTCATGTTGCGTGTATGTCTAAGTGTGTAGCCTCAAAAGAGAAGGCACAGGACAGTTTTCTCTCGAAAGGATATGTAAGAATACCACTTCATAAGGAAATAAAGTTTTGCAGAGTAAAGACATATACGTACGCATTGGAAACTTTACGAGAAGAAATAACGCATTGTACAAAATTAGCTTGTATCTCCAAAATTACACGTTGTATCTCGAAAAGAATTGTTGTGGCGTGTACGTCTTAACATGTAGCATCTAAAGAGAACCAAAAGGAGAATTTTCTTTCGTCACAATTTTCCGAAAATCACGTTTTAAGGAAATCCCGCATCGTGCGAAATTATCTTGTTTTTCCTAAACAACACGTTGTAAGTCGAAAAGCTTTCATGTTGCGTGTATGTCTAAGTGTATAGCCTCAAAAGAGAAGGCACAGGACAGTTTTCTCTCGAAAGGATATGTAAGAATACCACTTCATAAGGAAATACAGTTTTGCAGAGTAAAGACATATACGTACGCATTGGAAACTCTTTACGAGAAGAAATAACGCATAGTACAAAATTAGCTTGTATCTCCAAAACTACACGTTGTATCTCGAAAAGAATTGTTGTGGCGTGTACGTCTTAACATGTAGCATCTAAAGAGAACCAAAAGGAGAATTTTCTTTCGTCAAAATTTTTCAGAAAATCACGTTTTAAGGAAATCCCGCATCGTGCGAAATTATCTTGTTTTTCCTAAACAACACGTTGTAAGTCGAAAAGCTTTCATGTTGCGTGTATGTCTAAGTGTGTAGCCTCAAAAGAGAAGGCACAGGACAGTTTTCTCTCGAAAGGATATGTAAGAATACCACTTCATAAGGAAATACAGTTTTGCAGAGTAAAGACATATACGTACGCATTGGAAACTCTTTACGAGAAGAAATAACGCATAGTACAAAATTAGCTTGTATCTCCAAAACTACACGTTGTATCTCGAAAAGAATTGTTGTGGCGTGTACGTCTTAACATGTAGCATCTAAAGAGAACCAAAAGGAGAATTTTCTTTCGTCAAAATTTTTCAGAAAATCACGTTTTAAGGAAATCCCGCATCGTGCGAAATTATCTTGTTTTTCCTAAACAACACGTTGTAAGTCGAAAAGCTTTCATGTTGCGTGTATGTCTAAGTGTGTAGCCTCAAAAGAGAAGGCACAGGACAGTTTTCTCTCGAAAGGATATGTAAGAATAACACTTCATAAGGAAATACAGTTTTGCAGAGTAAAGACATATACGTACGCATTGGAAACTCTTTACGAGAAGAAATAACGCATAGTACAAAATTAGCTTGTATCTCCAAAACTACACGTTGTATCTCGAAAAGAATTGTTGTGGCGTGTACGTCTTAACATGTAGCATCTAAAGAGAACCAAAAGGAGAATTTTCTTTCGTCAAAATTTTTCAGAAAATCACGTTTTAAGGAAATCCCGCATCGTGCGAAATTATCTTGTTTTTCCTAAACAACACGTTGTAAGTCGAAAAGCTTTCATGTTGCGTGTATGTCTAAGTGTGTAGCCTCAAAAGAGAAGGCACAGGACAGTTTTCTCTCGAAAGGATATGTAAGAATACCACTTCATAAGGAAATACAGTTTTGCAGAGTAAAGACATATACGTACGCATTGGAAACTCTTTACGAGAAGAAATAACGCATAGTACAAAATTAGCTTGTATCTCCAAAACTACACGTTGTATCTCGAAAAGAATTGTTGTGGCGTGTACGTCTTAACATGTAGCATCTAAAGAGAACCAAAAGGAGAATTTTCTTTCGTCAAAATTTTTCAGAAAATCACGTTTTAAGGAAATCCCGCATCGTGCGAAATTATCTTGTTTTTCCTAAACAACACGTTGTAAGTCGAAAAGCTTTCATGTTGCGTGTATGTCTAAGTGTGTAGCCTCAAAAGAGAAGGCACAGGACAGTTTTCTCTCGAAAGGATATGTAAGAATACCACTTCATAAGGAAATACAGTTTTGCAGAGTAAAGTCATATACGTACTCATTGGAAACTCTTTACGAGAAGAAATAACGCATAGTACAAAATTAGCTTGTATCTCCAAAACTACACGTTGTATCTCGAAAAGAATTGTTGTGGCGTGTACGTCTTAACATGTAGCATCTAAAGAGAACCAAAAGGAGAATTTTCTTTCGTCAAAATTTTTCAGAAAATCACGTTTTAAGGAAATCCCGCATCGTGCGAAATTATCTTGTTTTTCCTAAACAACACGTTGTAAGTCGAAAAGCTTTCATGTTGCGTGTATGTCTAAGTGTGTAGCCTCAAAAGAGAAGGCACAGGACAGTTTTCTCTCGAAAGGATATGTAAGAATACCACTTCATAAGGAAATACAGTTTTGCAGCGTAAAGACATATACGTACGCATTGGAAACTCTTTACGAGAAGAAATAACGCATAGTACAAAATTAGCTTGTATCTCCAAAACTACACGTTGTATCTCGAAAAGAATTGTTGTGGCGTGTACGTCTTAACATGTAGCATCTAAAGAGAACCAAAAGGAGAATTTTCTTTCGTCAAAATTTTTCAGAAAATCACGTTTTAAGGAAATCCCGCATCGTGCGAAATTATCTTGTTTTTCCTAAACAACACGTTGTAAGTCGAAAAGCTTTCATGTTGCGTGTATGTCTAAGTGTGTAGCCTCAAAAGAGAAGGCACAGGACAGTTTTCTCTCGAAAGGATATGTAAGAATACCACTTCATAAGGAAATACAGTTTTGCAGAGTAAAGACATATACGTACGCATTGGAAACTTTACGAGAAGAAATAACGCATAGTACAAAATTAGCTTGTATCTCCAAAATTACACGTTGTATCTCGAAAAGAATTGTTGTGGCGTGTACGTCTTAACATGTAGCATCTAAAGAGAACCAAAAGGAGAATTTTCTTTCGTCACAATTTTCCGAAAATCACGTTTTAAGGAAATCCCGCATCGTGAGAAATTATCTTGTTTTTCCTAAACAACACGTTGTAAGTCGAAAAGCTTTCATGTTGCGTGTATGTCTAAGTGTGTAGCCTCAAAAGAGAAGGCACAGGACAGTTTTCTCTCGAAAGGATATGTAAGAATAACACTTCATAAGGAAATACAGTTTTGCAGAGTAAAGACATATACGTACGCATTGGAAACTCTTTACGAGAAGAAATAACGCATAGTACAAAATTAGCTTGTATCTCCAAAACTACACGTTGTATCTCGAAAAGAAATGTTGTGGCGTGTACGTCTTAACATGTAGCATCTAAAGAGAACCAAAAGGAGAATTTTCTTTCGTCAAAATTTTTCAGAAAATCACGTTTTAAGGAAATCCCGCATCGTGCGAAATTATCTTGTTTTTCCTAAACAACACGTTGTAAGTCGAAAAGCTTTCATGTTGCGTGTATGTCTAAGTGTGTAGCCTCAAAAGAGAAGGCACAGGACAGTTTTCTCTCGAAAGGATATGTAAGAATACCACTTCATAAGGAAATACAGTTTTGCAGAGTAAAGACATATACGTACGCATTGGAAACTTTACGAGAAGAAATAACGCATAGTACAAAATTAGCTTGTATCTCCAAAACTACACGTTGTATCTCGAAAAGAATTGTTGTGGCGTGTACGTCTTAACATGTAGCATCTAAAGAGAACCAAAAGGAGAATTTTCTTTCGTCAAAATTTTTCAGAAAATCACGTTTTAAGGAAATCCCGCATCGTGCGAAATTATCTTGTTTTTCCTAAACAACACGTTGTAAGTCGAAAAGCTTTCATGTTGCGTGTATGTCTAAGTGTGTAGCCTCAAAAGAGAAGGCACAGGACAGTTTTCTCTCGAAAGGATATGTAAGAATACCACTTCATAAGGAAATACAGTTTTGCAGCGTAAAGACATATACGTACGCATTGGAAACTCTTTACGAGAAGAAATAACGCATAGTACAAAATTAGCTTGTATCTCCAAAACTACACGTTGTATCTCGAAAAGAATTGTTGTGGCGTGTACGTCTTAACATGTAGCATCTAAAGAGAACCAAAAGGAGAATTTTCTTTCGTCAAAATTTTTCAGAAAATCACGTTTTAAGGATATCCCGCATCGTGCGAAATTATCTTGTTTTTCCTAAACAATACGTTGTAAGTCGAAAAGCTTTCATGTTGCGTGTATGTCTAAGTGTGTAGCCTCAAAAGAGAAGGCACAGGACAGTTTTCTCTCGAAAGGATATGTAAGAATACCACTTCATAAGGAAATACAGTTTTGCAGAGTAAAGACATATACGTACGCATTGGAAACTCTTTACGAGAAGAAATAACGCATCGTACAAAATTAGCTTGTATCTCCAAAACTACACGTTGTATCTCGAAAAGAATTGTTGTGGCGTGTACGTCTTAACATGTAGCATCTAAAGAGAACCAAAAGGAGAATTTTCTTTCGTCAAAATTTTTCAGAAAATCACGTTTTAAGGAAATCCCGCATCGTGCGAAATTATCTTGTTTTTCCTAAACAACACGTTGTAAGTCGAAAAGCTTTCATGTTGCGTGTATGTCTAAGTGTGTAGCCTCAAAAGAGAAGGCACAGGACAGTTTTCTCTCGAAAGGATATGTAAGAATACCACTTCATAAGGAAATACAGTTTTGCAGAGTAAAGACATATACGTACGCATTGGAAACTCTTTACGAGAAGAAATAACGCATAGTACAAAATTAGCTTGTATCTCCAAAACTACACGTTGTATCTCGAAAAGAATTGTTGTGGCGTGTACGTCTTAACATGTAGCATCTAAAGAGAACCAAAAGGAGAATTTTCTTTCGTCAAAATTTTTCAGAAAATCACGTTTTAAGGAAATCCCGCATCGTGCGAAATTATCTTGTTTTTCCTAAACAACACGTTGTAAGTCGAAAAGCTTTCATGTTGCGTGTATGTCTAAGTGTGTAGCCTCAAAAGAGAAGGCACAGGACAGTTTTCTCTCGAAAGGATATGTAAGAATACCACTTCATAAGGAAATACAGTTTTGCAGAGTAAAGACATATACGTACGCATTGGAAACTCTTTACGAGAAGAAATAACGCATAGTACAAAATTAGCTTGTATCTCCAAAACTACACGTTGTATCTCGAAAAGAATTGTTGTGGCGTGTACGTCTTAACATGTAGCATCTAAAGAGAACCAAAAGGAGAATTTTCTTTCGTCAAAATTTTTCAGAAAATCACGTTTTAAGGAAATCCCGCATCGTGCGAAATTATCTTGTTTTTCCTAAACAACACGTTGTAAGTCGAAAAGCTTTCATGTTGCGTGTATGTCTAAGTGTGTAGCCTCAAAAGAGAAGGCACAGGACAGTTTTCTCTCGAAAGGATATGTAAGAATAACACTTCATAAGGAAATACAGTTTTGCAGAGTAAAGACATATACGTACGCATTGGAAACTCTTTACGAGAAGAAATAACGCATAGTACAAAATTAGCTTGTATCTCCAAAACTACACGTTGTATCTCGAAAAGAATTGTTGTGGCGTGTACGTCTTAACATGTAGCATCTAAAGAGAACCAAAAGGAGAATTTTCTTTCGTCAAAATTTTTCAGAAAATCACGTTTTAAGGAAATCCCGCATCGTGCGAAATTATCTTGTTTTTCCTAAACAACACGTTGTAAGTCGAAAAGCTTTCATGTTGCGTGTATGTCTAAGTGTGTAGCCTCAAAAGAGAAGGCACAGGACAGTTTTCTCTCGAAAGGATATGTAAGAATACCACTTCATAAGGAAATACAGTTTTGCAGAGTAAAGACATATACGTACGCATTGGAAACTCTTTACGAGAAGAAATAACGCATAGTACAAAATTAGCTTGTATCTCCAAAACTACACGTTGTATCTCGAAAAGAATTGTTGTGGCGTGTACGTCTTAACATGTAGCATCTAAAGAGAACCAAAAGGAGAATTTTCTTTCGTCAAAATTTTTCAGAAAATCACGTTTTAAGGAAATCCCGCATCGTGCGAAATTATCTTGTTTTTCCTAAACAACACGTTGTAAGTCGAAAAGCTTTCATGTTGCGTGTATGTCTAAGTGTGTAGCCTCAAAAGAGAAGGCACAGGACAGTTTTCTCTCGAAAGGATATGTAAGAATACCACTTCATAAGGAAATACAGTTTTGCAGAGTAAAGTCATATACGTACTCATTGGAAACTCTTTACGAGAAGAAATAACGCATAGTACAAAATTAGCTTGTATCTCCAAAACTACACGTTGTATCTCGAAAAGAATTGTTGTGGCGTGTACGTCTTAACATGTAGCATCTAAAGAGAACCAAAAGGAGAATTTTCTTTCGTCAAAATTTTTCAGAAAATCACGTTTTAAGGAAATCCCGCATCGTGCGAAATTATCTTGTTTTTCCTAAACAACACGTTGTAAGTCGAAAAGCTTTCATGTTGCGTGTATGTCTAAGTGTGTAGCCTCAAAAGAGAAGGCACAGGACAGTTTTCTCTCGAAAGGATATGTAAGAATACCACTTCATAAGGAAATACAGTTTTGCAGCGTAAAGACATATACGTACGCATTGGAAACTCTTTACGAGAAGAAATAACGCATAGTACAAAATTAGCTTGTATCTCCAAAACTACACGTTGTATCTCGAAAAGAATTGTTGTGGCGTGTACGTCTTAACATGTAGCATCTAAAGAGAACCAAAAGGAGAATTTTCTTTCGTCAAAATTTTTCAGAAAATCACGTTTTAAGGAAATCCCGCATCGTGCGAAATTATCTTGTTTTTCCTAAACAACACGTTGTAAGTCGAAAAGCTTTCATGTTGCGTGTATGTCTAAGTGTGTAGCCTCAAAAGAGAAGGCACAGGACAGTTTTCTCTCGAAAGGATATGTAAGAATACCACTTCATAAGGAAATACAGTTTTGCAGAGTAAAGACATATACGTACGCATTGGAAACTTTACGAGAAGAAATAACGCATAGTACAAAATTAGCTTGTATCTCCAAAATTACACGTTGTATCTCGAAAAGAATTGTTGTGGCGTGTACGTCTTAACATGTAGCATCTAAAGAGAACCAAAAGGAGAATTTTCTTTCGTCACAATTTTCCGAAAATCACGTTTTAAGGAAATCCCGCATCGTGAGAAATTATCTTGTTTTTCCTAAACAACACGTTGTAAGTCGAAAAGCTTTCATGTTGCGTGTATGTCTAAGTGTGTAGCCTCAAAAGAGAAGGCACAGGACAGTTTTCTCTCGAAAGGATATGTAAGAATAACACTTCATAAGGAAATACAGTTTTGCAGAGTAAAGACATATACGTACGCATTGGAAACTCTTTACGAGAAGAAATAACGCATAGTACAAAATTAGCTTGTATCTCCAAAACTACACGTTGTATCTCGAAAAGAAATGTTGTGGCGTGTACGTCTTAACATGTAGCATCTAAAGAGAACCAAAAGGAGAATTTTCTTTCGTCAAAATTTTTCAGAAAATCACGTTTTAAGGAAATCCCGCATCGTGCGAAATTATCTTGTTTTTCCTAAACAACACGTTGTAAGTCGAAAAGCTTTCATGTTGCGTGTATGTCTAAGTGTGTAGCCTCAAAAGAGAAGGCACAGGACAGTTTTCTCTCGAAAGGATATGTAAGAATACCACTTCATAAGGAAATACAGTTTTGCAGAGTAAAGACATATACGTACGCATTGGAAACTTTACGAGAAGAAATAACGCATAGTACAAAATTAGCTTGTATCTCCAAAACTACACGTTGTATCTCGAAAAGAATTGTTGTGGCGTGTACGTCTTAACATGTAGCATCTAAAGAGAACCAAAAGGAGAATTTTCTTTCGTCAAAATTTTTCAGAAAATCACGTTTTAAGGAAATCCCGCATCGTGCGAAATTATCTTGTTTTTCCTAAACAACACGTTGTAAGTCGAAAAGCTTTCATGTTGCGTGTATGTCTAAGTGTGTAGCCTCAAAAGAGAAGGCACAGGACAGTTTTCTCTCGAAAGGATATGTAAGAATACCACTTCATAAGGAAATACAGTTTTGCAGCGTAAAGACATATACGTACGCATTGGAAACTCTTTACGAGAAGAAATAACGCATAGTACAAAATTAGCTTGTATCTCCAAAACTACACGTTGTATCTCGAAAAGAATTGTTGTGGCGTGTACGTCTTAACATGTAGCATCTAAAGAGAACCAAAAGGAGAATTTTCTTTCGTCAAAATTTTTCAGAAAATCACGTTTTAAGGATATCCCGCATCGTGCGAAATTATCTTGTTTTTCCTAAACAATACGTTGTAAGTCGAAAAGCTTTCATGTTGCGTGTATGTCTAAGTGTGTAGCCTCAAAAGAGAAGGCACAGGACAGTTTTCTCTCGAAAGGATATGTAAGAATACCACTTCATAAGGAAATACAGTTTTGCAGAGTAAAGACATATACGTACGCATTGGAAACTCTTTACGAGAAGAAATAACGCATCGTACAAAATTAGCTTGTATCTCCAAAACTACACGTTGTATCTCGAAAAGAATTGTTGTGGCGTGTACGTCTTAACATGTAGCATCTAAAGAGAACCAAAAGGAGAATTTTCTTTCGTCAAAATTTTTCAGAAAATCACGTTTTAAGGAAATCCCGCATCGTGCGAAATTATCTTGTTTTTCCTAAACAACACGTTGTAAGTCGAAAAGCTTTCATGTTGCGTGTATGTCTAAGTGTGTAGCCTCAAAAGAGAAGGCACAGGACAGTTTTCTCTCGAAAGGATATGTAAGAATACCACTTCATAAGGAAATACAGTTTTGCAGCGTAAAGACATATACGTACGCATTGGAAACTCTTTACGAGAAGAAATAACGCATAGTACAAAATTAGCTTGTATCTCCAAAACTACACGTTGTATCTCGAAAAGAATTGTTGTGGCGTGTACGTCTTAACATGTAGCATCTAAAGAGAACCAAAAGGAGAATTTTCTTTCGTCAAAATTTTTCAGAAAATCACGTTTTAAGGATATCCCGCATCGTGCGAAATTATCTTGTTTTTCCTAAACAACACGTTGTAAGTCGAAAAGCTTTCATGTTGCGTGTATGTCTAAGTGTGTAGCCTCAAAAGAGAAGGCACAGGACAGTTTTCTCTCGAAAGGATATGTAAGAATACCACTTCATAAGGAAATACAGTTTTGCAGCGTAAAGACATATACGTACGCATTGGAAACTCTTTACGAGAAGAAATAACGCATAGTACAAAATTAGCTTGTATCTCCAAAACTACACGTTGTATCTCGAAAAGAATTGTTGTGGCGTGTACGTCTTAACATGTAGCATCTAAAGAGAACCAAAAGGAGAATTTTCTTTCGTCAAAATTTTTCAGAAAATCACGTTTTAAGGAAATCCCGCATCGTGCGAAATTATCTTGTTTTTCCTAAACAACACGTTGTAAGTCGAAAAGCTTTCATGTTGCGTATGTCTAAGTGTGTAGCCTCAAAAGAGAAGGCACAGGACAGTTTTCTCTCGAAAGGATATGTAAGAATACCACTTCATAAGGAAATACAGTTTTGCAGAGTAAAGACATATACGTACGCATTGGAAACTCTTTACGAGAAGAAATAACGCATAGTACAAAATTAGCTTGTATCTCCAAAACTACACGTTGTATCTCGAAAAGAATTGTTGTGGCGTGTACGTCTTAACATGTAGCATCTAAAGAGAACCAAAAGGAGAATTTTCTTTGGTCAAAATTTTTCAGAAAATCACGTTTTAAGGAAATCCCGCATCGTGCGAAATTATCTTGTTTTTTACTAAACAACACGTTGTAAGTCGAAAAGCTTTCATGTTGCGTGTATGTCTAAGTGTGTAGCCTCAAAAGAGAAGGCACAGGACAGTTTTCTCTCGAAAGGATATGTAAGAATACCACTTCATAAGGAAATACAGTTTTGCAGAGTAAAGACATATACGTACGCATTGGAAACTCTTTACGAGAAGAAATAACGCATAGTACAAAATTAGCTTGTATCTCCAAAACTACACGTTGTATCTCGAAAAGAATTGTTGTGGCGTGTACGTCTTAACATGTAGCATCTAAAGAGAACCAAAAGGAGAATTTTCTTTCGTCAAAATTTTTCAGAAAATCACGTTTTAAGGAAATCCCGCATCGTGCGAAATTATCTTGTTTTTCCTAAACAACACGTTGTAAGTCGAAAAGCTTTCATGTTGCGTGTATGTCTAAGTGTGTAGCCTCAAAAGAGAAGGCACAGGACAGTTTTCTCTCGAAAGGATATGTAAGAATACCACTTCATAAGGAAATACAGTTTTGCAGAGTAAAGACATATACGTACGCATTGGAAACTCTTTACGAGAAGAAATAACGCATAGTACAAAATTAGCTTGTATCTCCAAAACTACACGTTGTATCTCGAAAAGAATTGTTGTGGCGTGTACGTCTTAACATGTAGCATCTAAAGAGAACCAAAAGGAGAATTTTCTTTCGTCAAAATTTTTCAGAAAATCACGTTTTAAGGAAATCCCGCATCGTGCGAAATTATCTTGTTTTTCCTAAACAACACGTTGTAAGTCGAAAAGCTTTCATGTTGCGTGTATGTCTAAGTGTGTAGCCTCAAAAGAGAAGGCACAGGACAGTTTTCTCTCGAAAGGATATGTAAGAATACCACTTCATAAGGAAATACAGTTTTGCAGAGTAAAGACATATACGTACGCATTGGAAACTCTTTACGAGAAGAAATAACGCATAGTACAAAATTAGCTTGTATCTCCAAAACTACACGTTGTATCTCGAAAAGAATTGTTGTGGCGTGTACGTCTTAACATGTAGCATCTAAAGAGAACCAAAAGGAGAATTTTCTTTCGTCAAAATTTTTCAGAAAATCACGTTTTAAGGAAATCCCGCATCGTGCGAAATTATCTTGTTTTTCCTAAACAACACGTTGTAAGTCGAAAAGCTTTCATGTTGCGTGTATGTCTAAGTGTGTAGCCTCAAAAGAGAAGGCACAGGACAGTTTTCTCTCGAAAGGATATGTAAGAATACCACTTCATAAGGAAATAAAGTTTTGCAGAGTAAAGACATATACGTACGCATTGGAAACTTTACGAGAAGAAATAACGCATTGTACAAAATTAGCTTGTATCTCCAAAATTACACGTTGTATCTCGAAAAGAATTGTTGTGGCGTGTACGTCTTAACATGTAGCATCTAAAGAGAACCAAAAGGAGAATTTTCTTTCGTCACAATTTTCCGAAAATCACGTTTTAAGGAAATCCCGCATCGTGCGAAATTATCTTGTTTTTCCTAAACAACACGTTGTAAGTCGAAAAGCTTTCATGTTGCGTGTATGTCTAAGTGTATAGCCTCAAAAGAGAAGGCACAGGACAGTTTTCTCTCGAAAGGATATGTAAGAATACCACTTCATAAGGAAATACAGTTTTGCAGAGTAAAGACATATACGTACGCATTGGAAACTCTTTACGAGAAGAAATAACGCATAGTACAAAATTAGCTTGTATCTCCAAAACTACACGTTGTATCTCGAAAAGAATTGTTGTGGCGTGTACGTCTTAACATGTAGCATCTAAAGAGAACCAAAAGGAGAATTTTCTTTCGTCAAAATTTTTCAGAAAATCACGTTTTAAGGAAATCCCGCATCGTGCGAAATTATCTTGTTTTTCCTAAACAACACGTTGTAAGTCGAAAAGCTTTCATGTTGCGTGTATGTCTAAGTGTGTAGCCTCAAAAGAGAAGGCACAGGACAGTTTTCTCTCGAAAGGATATGTAAGAATACCACTTCATAAGGAAATACAGTTTTGCAGAGTAAAGACATATACGTACGCATTGGAAACTCTTTACGAGAAGAAATAACGCATAGTACAAAATTAGCTTGTATCTCCAAAACTACACGTTGTATCTCGAAAAGAATTGTTGTGGCGTGTACGTCTTAACATGTAGCATCTAAAGAGAACCAAAAGGAGAATTTTCTTTCGTCAAAATTTTTCAGAAAATCACGTTTTAAGGAAATCCCGCATCGTGCGAAATTATCTTGTTTTTCCTAAACAACACGTTGTAAGTCGAAAAGCTTTCATGTTGCGTGTATGTCTAAGTGTGTAGCCTCAAAAGAGAAGGCACAGGACAGTTTTCTCTCGAAAGGATATGTAAGAATAACACTTCATAAGGAAATACAGTTTTGCAGAGTAAAGACATATACGTACGCATTGGAAACTCTTTACGAGAAGAAATAACGCATAGTACATAATTAGCTTGTATCTCCAAAACTACACGTTGTATCTCGAAAAGAATTGTTGTGGCGTGTACGTCTTAACATGTAGCATCTAAAGAGAACCAAAAGGAGAATTTTCTTTCGTCAAAATTTTTCAGAAAATCACGTTTTAAGGAAATCCCGCATCGTGCGAAATTATCTTGTTTTTCCTAAACAACACGTTGTAAGTCGAAAAGCTTTCATGTTGCGTGTATGTCTAAGTGTGTAGCCTCAAAAGAGAAGGCACAGGACAGTTTTCTCTCGAAAGGATATGTAAGAATACCACTTCATAAGGAAATACAGTTTTGCAGAGTAAAGACATATACGTACGCATTGGAAACTCTTTACGAGAAGAAATAACGCATAGTACAAAATTAGCTTGTATCTCCAAAACTACACGTTGTATCTCGAAAAGAATTGTTGTGGCGTGTACGTCTTAACATGTAGCATCTAAAGAGAACCAAAAGGAGAATTTTCTTTCGTCAAAATTTTTCAGAAAATCACGTTTTAAGGAAATCCCGCATCGTGCGAAATTATCTTGTTTTTCCTAAACAACACGTTGTAAGTCGAAAAGCTTTCATGTTGCGTGTATGTCTAAGTGTGTAGCCTCAAAAGAGAAGGCACAGGACAGTTTTCTCTCGAAAGGATATGTAAGAATACCACTTCATAAGGAAATACAGTTTTGCAGAGTAAAGTCATATACGTACTCATTGGAAACTCTTTACGAGAAGAAATAACGCATAGTACAAAATTAGCTTGTATCTCCAAAACTACACGTTGTATCTCGAAAAGAATTGTTGTGGCGTGTACGTCTTAACATGTAGCATCTAAAGAGAACCAAAAGGAGAATTTTCTTTCGTCAAAATTTTTCAGAAAATCACGTTTTAAGGAAATCCCGCATCGTGCGAAATTATCTTGTTTTTCCTAAACAACACGTTGTAAGTCGAAAAGCTTTCATGTTGCGTGTATGTCTAAGTGTGTAGCCTCAAAAGAGAAGGCACAGGACAGTTTTCTCTCGAAAGGATATGTAAGAATACCACTTCATAAGGAAATACAGTTTTGCAGCGTAAAGACATATACGTACGCATTGGAAACTCTTTACGAGAAGAAATAACGCATAGTACAAAATTAGCTTGTATCTCCAAAACTACACGTTGTATCTCGAAAAGAATTGTTGTGGCGTGTACGTCTTAACATGTAGCATCTAAAGAGAACCAAAAGGAGAATTTTCTTTCGTCAAAATTTTTCAGAAAATCACGTTTTAAGGAAATCCCGCATCGTGCGAAATTATCTTGTTTTTCCTAAACAACACGTTGTAAGTCGAAAAGCTTTCATGTTGCGTGTATGTCTAAGTGTGTAGCCTCAAAAGAGAAGGCACAGGACAGTTTTCTCTCGAAAGGATATGTAAGAATACCACTTCATAAGGAAATACAGTTTTGCAGAGTAAAGACATATACGTACGCATTGGAAACTTTACGAGAAGAAATAACGCATAGTACAAAATTAGCTTGTATCTCCAAAATTACACGTTGTATCTCGAAAAGAATTGTTGTGGCGTGTACGTCTTAACATGTAGCATCTAAAGAGAACCAAAAGGAGAATTTTCTTTCGTCACAATTTTCCGAAAATCACGTTTTAAGGAAATCCCGCATCGTGCGAAATTATCTTGTTTTTCCTAAACAACACGTTGTAAGTCGAAAAGCTTTCATGTTGCGTGTATGTCTAAGTGTGTAGCCTCAAAAGAGAAGGCACAGGACAGTTTTCTCTCGAAAGGATATGTAAGAATACCACTTCATAAGGAAATACAGTTTTGCAGAGTAAAGACATATACGTACGCATTGGAAACTCTTTACGAGAAGAAATAACGCATAGTACAAAATTAGCTTGTATCTCCAAAACTACACGTTGTATCTCGAAAAGAATTGTTGTGGCGTGTACGTCTTAACATGTAGCATCTAAAGAGAACCAAAAGGAGAATTTTCTTTCGTCAAAATTTTTCAGAAAATCACGTTTTAAGGAAATCCCGCATCATGAGAAATTATCTTGTTTTTCCTAAACAACACGTTGTAAGTCGAAAAGCTTTCATGTTGCGTGTATGTCTAAGTGTGTAGCCTCAAAAGAGAAGGCACAGGACAGTTTTCTCTCGAAAGGATATGTAAGAATAACACTTCATAAGGAAATACAGTTTTGCAGAGTAAAGACATATACGTACGCATTGGAAACTCTTTACGAGAAGAAATAACGCATAGTACAAAATTAGCTTGTATCTCCAAAACTACACGTTGTATCTCGAAAAGAATTGTTGTGGCGTGTACGTCTTAACATGTAGCATCTAAAGAGAACCAAAAGGAGAATTTTCTTTCGTCAAAATTTTTCAGAAAATCACGTTTTAAGGAAATCCCGCATCGTGCGAAATTATCTTGTTTTTCCTAAACAACACGTTGTAAGTCGAAAAGCTTTCATGTTGCGTGTATGTCTAAGTGTGTAGCCTCAAAAGAGAAGGCACAGGACAGTTTTCTCTCGAAAGGATATGTAAGAATACCACTTCATAAGGAAATACAGTTTTGCAGAGTAAAGACATATACGTACGCATTGGAAACTCTTTACGAGAAGAAATAACGCATAGTACAAAATTAGCTTGTATCTCCAAAACTACACGTTGTATCTCGAAATGAATTGTTGTGGCGTGTACGTCTTAACATGTAGCATCTAAAGAGAACCAAAAGGAGAATTTTCTTTCGTCAAAATTTTCCGAAAATCACGTTTTAAGGAAATCCCGCATCGTGCGAAATTATCTTGTTTTTCCTAAACAACACGTTGTAAGTCGAAAAGCTTTCATGTTGCGTGTATGTCTAAGTGTGTAGCCTCAAAAGAGAAGGCACAGGACAGTTTTCTCTCGAAAGGATATGTAAGAATACCACTTCATACGGAAATACAGTTTTGCAGAGTAAAGTCATATACGTACGCATTGGAAACTCTTTACGAGAAGAAATAACGCATAGTACAAAATTAGCTTGTATCTCCAAAACTACACGTTGTATCTCGAAAAGAATTGTTGTGGCGTGTACGTCTTAACATGTAGCATCTAAAGAGAACCAAAAGGAGAATTTTCTTTCGTCAAAATTTTTCAGAAAATCACGTTTTAAGGAAATCCCGCATCGTGCGAAATTATCTTGTTTTTCCTAAACAACACGTTGTAAGTCGAAAAGCTTTCATGTTGCGTGTATGTCTAAGTGTGTAGCCTCAAAAGAGAAGGCACAGGACAGTTTTCTCTCGAAAGGATATGTAAGAATACCACTTCATAAGGAAATACAGTTTTGCAGAGTAAAGACATATACGTACGCATTGGAAACTCTTTACGAGAAGAAATAACGCATAGTACAAAATTAGCTTGTATCTCCAAAACTACACGTTGTATCTCGAAAAGAATTGTTGTGGCGTGTACGTCTTAACATGTAGCATCTAAAGAGAACCAAAAGGAGAATTTTCTTTCGTCAAAATTTTTCAGAAAATCACGTTTTAAGGAAATCCCGCATCGTGCGAAATTATCTTGTTTTTCCTAAACAACACGTTGTAAGTCGAAAAGCTTTCATGTTGCGTGTATGTCTAAGTGTGTAGCCTCAAAAGAGAAGGCACAGGACAGTTTTCTCTCGAAAGGATATGTAAGAATACCACTTCATAAGGAAATACAGTTTTGCAGCGTAAAGACATATACGTACGCATTGGAAACTCTTTACGAGAAGAAATAACGCATAGTACAAAATTAGCTTGTATCTCCAAAACTACACGTTGTATCTCGAAAAGAATTGTTGTGGCGTGTACGTCTTAACATGTAGCATCTAAAGAGAACCAAAAGGAGAATTTTCTTTCGTCAAAATTTTTCAGAAAATCACGTTTTAAGGATATCCCGCATCGTGCGAAATTATCTTGTTTTTCCTAAACAACACGTTGTAAGTCGAAAAGCTTTCATGTTGCGTGTATGTCTAAGTGTGTAGCCTCAAAAGAGAAGGCACAGGACAGTTTTCTCTCGAAAGGATATGTAAGAATACCACTTCATAAGGAAATACAGTTTTGCAGAATAAAGACATATACGTACGCATTGGAAACTCTTTACGAGAAGAAATAACGCATAGTACAAAATTAGCTTGTATCTCCAAAACTACACGTTGTATCTCGAAAAGAATTGTTGTGGCGTGTACGTCTTAACATGTAGCATCTAAAGAGAACCAAAAGGAGAATTTTCTTTCGTCAAAATTTTTCAGAAAATCACGTTTTAAGGAAATCCCGCATCGTGCGAAATTATCTTGTTTTTCCTAAACAACACGTTGTAAGTCGAAAAGCTTTCATGTTGCGTGTATGTCTAAGTGTGTAGCCTCAAAAGAGAAGGCACAGGACAGTTTTCTCTCGAAAGGATATGTAAGAATAACACTTCATAAGGAAATACAGTTTTGCAGAGTAAAGACATATACGTACGCATTGGAAACCCTTACGAGAAGAAATAACGCATAGTACAAAATTAGCTTGTATCTCCAAAACTACACGTTGTATCTCGAAAAGAATTGTTGTGGCGTGTACGTCTTAACATGTAGCATCTAAAGAGAACCAAAAGGAGAATTTTCTTTCGTCAAAATTTTTCAGAAAATCACGTTTTAAGGAAATCCCGCATCGTGCGAAATTATCTTGTTTTTCCTAAACAACACGTTGTAAGTCGAAAAGCTTTCATGTTGCGTGTATGTCTAAGTGTGTAGCCTCAAAAGAGAAGGCACAGGACAGTTTTCTCTCGAAAGGATATGTAAGAATACCACTTCATAAGGAAATACAGTTTTGCAGAGTAAAGACATATACGTACGCATTGGAAACTCTTTACGAGAAGAAATAACGCATAGTACAAAATTAGCTTGTATCTCCAAAACTACACGTTGTATCTCGAAAAGAATTGTTGTGGCGTGTACGTCTTAACATGTAGCATCTAAAGAGAACCAAAAGGAGAATTTTCTTTCGTCAAAATTTTTCAGAAAATCACGTTTTAAGGAAATCCCGCATCGTGCGAAATTATCTTGTTTTTCCTAAACAACACGTTGTAAGTCGAAAAGCTTTCATGTTGCGTGTATGTCTAAGTGTGTAGCCTCAAAAGAGAAGGCACAGGACAGTTTTCTCTCGAAAGGATATGTAAGAATACCACTTCATAAGGAAATACAGTTTTGCAGAGTAAAGACATATACGTACGCATTGGAAACTCTTTACGAGAAGAAATAACGCATAGTACAAAATTAGCTTGTATCTCCAAAACTACACGTTGTATCTCGAAAAGAATTGTTGTGGCGTGTACGTCTTAACATGTAGCATCTAAAGAGAACCAAAAGGAGAATTTTCTTTCGTCAAAATTTTCCGAAAATCACGTTTTAAGGAAATCCCGCATCGTGCGAAATTATCTTGTTTTTCCTAAACAACACGTTGTAAGTCGAAAAGCTTTCATGTTGCGTGTATGTCTAAGTGTGTAGCCTCAAAAGAGAAGGCACAGGACAGTTTTCTCTCGAAAGGATATGTAAGAATACCACTTCATAAGGAAATACAGTTTTGCAGAGTAAAGTCATATACGTACGCATTGGAAACTCTTTACGAGAAGAAATAACGCATAGTACCAAATTAGCTTGTATCTCCAAAACTACACGTTGTATCTCGAAAAGAATTGTTGTGGCGTGTACGTCTTAACATGTAGCATCTAAAGAGAACCAAAAGGAGAATTTTCTTTCGTCAAAATTTTTCAGAAAATCACGTTTTAAGGAAATCCCGCATCGTGCGAAATTATCTTGTTTTTCCTAAACAACACGTTGTAAGTCGAAAAGCTTTCATGTTGCGTGTATGTCTAAGTGTGTAGCCTCAAAAGAGAAGGCACAGGACAGTTTTCTCTCGAAAGGATATGTAAGAATACCACTTCATAAGGAAATACAGTTTTGCAGAGTAAAGACATATACGTACGCATTGGAAACTCTTTACGAGAAGAAATAACGCATAGTACAAAATTAGCTTGTATCTCCAAAACTACACGTTGTATCTCGAAAAGAATTGTTGTGGCGTGTACGTCTTAACATGTAGCATCTAAAGAGAACCAAAAGGAGAATTTTCTTTCGTCAAAATTTTTCAGAAAATCACGTTTTAAGGAAATCCCGCATCGTGCGAAATTATCTTGTTTTTCCTAAACAACACGTTGTAAGTCGAAACGCTTTCATGTTGCGTGTATGTCTAAGTGTGTAGCCTCAAAAGAGAAGGCACAGGACAGTTTTCTCTCGAAAGGATATGTAAGAATACCACTTCATAAGGAAATACAGTTTTGCAGCGTAAAGACATATACGTACGCATTGGAAACTCTTTACGAGAAGAAATAACGCATAGTACAAAATTAGCTTGTATCTCCAAAACTACACGTTGTATCTCGAAAAGAATTGTTGTGGCGTGTACGTCTTAACATGTAGCATCTAAAGAGAACCAAAAGGAGAATTTTCTTTCGTCAAAATTTTTCAGAAAATCACGTTTTAAGGAAATCCCGCATCGTGCGAAATTATCTTGTTTTTCCTAAACAACACGTTGTAAGTCGAAAAGCTTTCATGTTGCGTGTATGTCTAAGTGTGTAGCCTCAAAAGAGAAGGCACAGGACAGTTTTCTCTCGAAAGGATATGTAAGAATACCACTTCATAAGGAAATACAGTTTTGCAGAGTAAAGACATATACGTACGCATTGGAAACTTTACGAGAAGAAATAACGCATAGTACAAAATTAGCTTGTATCTCCAAAATTACACGTTGTATCTCGAAAAGAATTGTTGTGGCGTGTACGTCTTAACATGTAGCATCTAAAGAGAACCAAAAGGAGAATTTTCTTTCGTCACAATTTTCCGAAAATCACGTTTTAAGGAAATCCCGCATCGTGCGAAATTATCTTGTTTTTCCTAAACAACACGTTGTAAGTCGAAAAGCTTTCATGTTGCGTGTATGTCTAAGTGTGTAGCCTCAAAAGAGAAGGCACAGGACAGTTTTCTCTCGAAAGGATATGTAAGAATACCACTTCATAAGGAAATACAGTTTTGCAGAGTAAAGACATATACGTACGCATTGGAAACTCTTTACGAGAAGAAATAACGCATAGTACAAAATTAGCTTGTATCTCCAAAACTACACGTTGTATCTCGAAAAGAATTGTTGTGGCGTGTACGTCTTAACATGTAGCATCTAAAGAGAACCAAAAGGAGAATTTTCTTTCGTCAAAATTTTTCAGAAAATCACGTTTTAAGGAAATCCCGCATCATGAGAAATTATCTTGTTTTTCCTAAACAACACGTTGTAAGTCGAAAAGCTTTCATGTTGCGTGTATGTCTAAGTGTGTAGCCTCAAAAGAGAAGGCACAGGACAGTTTTCTCTCGAAAGGATATGTAAGAATAACACTTCATAAGGAAATACAGTTTTGCAGAGTAAAGACATATACGTACGCATTGGAAACTCTTTACGAGAAGAAATAACGCATAGTACAAAATTAGCTTGTATCTCCAAAACTACACGTTGTATCTCGAAAAGAATTGTTGTGGCGTGTACGTCTTAACATGTAGCATCTAAAGAGAACCAAAAGGAGAATTTTCTTTCGTCAAAATTTTTCAGAAAATCACGTTTTAAGGAAATCCCGCATCGTGCGAAATTATCTTGTTTTTCCTAAACAACACGTTGTAAGTCGAAAAGCTTTCATGTTGCGTGTATGTCTAAGTGTGTAGCCTCAAAAGAGAAGGCACAGGACAGTTTTCTCTCGAAAGGATATGTAAGAATACCACTTCATAAGGAAATACAGTTTTGCAGAGTAAAGACATATACGTACGCATTGGAAACTCTTTACGAGAAGAAATAACGCATAGTACAAAATTAGCTTGTATCTCCAAAACTACACGTTGTATCTCGAAATGAATTGTTGTGGCGTGTACGTCTTAACATGTAGCATCTAAAGAGAACCAAAAGGAGAATTTTCTTTCGTCAAAATTTTCCGAAAATCACGTTTTAAGGAAATCCCGCATCGTGCGAAATTATCTTGTTTTTCCTAAACAACACGTTGTAAGTCGAAAAGCTTTCATGTTGCGTGTATGTCTAAGTGTGTAGCCTCAAAAGAGAAGGCACAGGACAGTTTTCTCTCGAAAGGATATGTAAGAATACCACTTCATAAGGAAATACAGTTTTGCAGAGTAAAGTCATATACGTACGCATTGGAAACTCTTTACGAGAAGAAATAACGCATAGTACAAAATTAGCTTGTATCTCCAAAACTACACGTTGTATCTCGAAAAGAATTGTTGTGGCGTGTACGTCTTAACATGTAGCATCTAAAGAGAACCAAAAGGAGAATTTTCTTTCGTCAAAATTTTTCAGAAAATCACGTTTTAAGGAAATCCCGCATCGTGCGAAATTATCTTGTTTTTCCTAAACAACACGTTGTAAGTCGAAAAGCTTTCATGTTGCGTGTATGTCTAAGTGTGTAGCCTCAAAAGAGAAGGCACAGGACAGTTTTCTCTCGAAAGGATATGTAAGAATACCACTTCATAAGGAAATACAGTTTTGCAGAGTAAAGACATATACGTACGCATTGGAAACTCTTTACGAGAAGAAATAACGCATAGTACAAAATTAGCTTGTATCTCCAAAACTACACGTTGTATCTCGAAAAGAATTGTTGTGGCGTGTACGTCTTAACATGTAGCATCTAAAGAGAACCAAAAGGAGAATTTTCTTTCGTCAAAATTTTTCAGAAAATCACGTTTTAAGGAAATCCCGCATCGTGCGAAATTATCTTGTTTTTCCTAAACAACACGTTGTAAGTCGAAAAGCTTTCATGTTGCGTGTATGTCTAAGTGTGTAGCCTCAAAAGAGAAGGCACAGGACAGTTTTCTCTCGAAAGGATATGTAAGAATACCACTTCATAAGGAAATACAGTTTTGCAGCGTAAAGACATATACGTACGCATTGGAAACTCTTTACGAGAAGAAATAACGCATAGTACAAAATTAGCTTGTATCTCCAAAACTACACGTTGTATCTCGAAAAGAATTGTTGTGGCGTGTACGTCTTAACATGTAGCATCTAAAGAGAACCAAAAGGAGAATTTTCTTTCGTCAAAATTTTTCAGAAAATCACGTTTTAAGGATATCCCGCATCGTGCGAAATTATCTTGTTTTTCCTAAACAACACGTTGTAAGTCGAAAAGCTTTCATGTTGCGTGTATGTCTAAGTGTGTAGCCTCAAAAGAGAAGGCACAGGACAGTTTTCTCTCGAAAGGATATGTAAGAATACCACTTCATAAGGAAATACAGTTTTGCAGAATAAAGACATATACGTACGCATTGGAAACTCTTTACGAGAAGAAATAACGCATAGTACAAAATTAGCTTGTATCTCCAAAACTACACGTTGTATCTCGAAAAGAATTGTTGTGGCGTGTACGTCTTAACATGTAGCATCTAAAGAGAACCAAAAGGAGAATTTTCTTTCGTCAAAATTTTTCAGAAAATCACGTTTTAAGGAAATCCCGCATCGTGCGAAATTATCTTGTTTTTCCTAAACAACACGTTGTAAGTCGAAAAGCTTTCATGTTGCGTGTATGTCTAAGTGTGTAGCCTCAAAAGAGAAGGCACAGGACAGTTTTCTCTCGAAAGGATATGTAAGAATAACACTTCATAAGGAAATACAGTTTTGCAGAGTAAAGACATATACGTACGCATTGGAAACCCTT